>NC_072736.1:56464290-56764290 GCF_026930045.1 Uloborus diversus
CGGTACCTTAACTGTTTTACTGGTAAGACTGTGTTATTTCAGGGGAATGAAGAAATGAAAGAAGGGTCAACAATGAACGCTATCTGCTGGAGTTTAGGGTTAATCCACTGAAGTTAGGGTTACAATTTCAAGTATCAAAATAGCACCAAACAGGCAATGGCTTCGTTCAAATGTAGAAGCAATTTTCACCCATCATACCTTGATGGGCGATTTTCTATAAATAAATAAATAAATAAAATCATTTGAATTTTGACATCTTGAATTCAAATTAAGTTTTTCGCAAACACGGATTGCGATAGGACTCGACTCGTTGGGGTTCTTGTTTCGACAAATGGAATGGAAATGACCAAGAAATGTGCACCCGTCATATTACGACTGGTGACTTCCTAGAATTGATAATACGAGGCATATCTATAAAAAAAATTTTTTGATTAGGATGCGTTAATAAAGATTTTGTAAGATTATGAGCCGATATACACCAGTACACTAACCATAAATATTATTTTCAGCGTACAACGTTGCATTTTTATTTCTTATCGAGCTTAAATGATGGAAATTAATAATCTGGAAATTTTGTATTTAGATGAAGTTTTGCTCTTTAAGTTCATCTATGCTGATGTTTATCACGGAAAAACGTAATTTTACAACTCCCCCCCCCCCTTTTTTTAATATAAAATCTGCTTAGGTAAAGCCTTGAATGAGCGCAAATGATTTGCAACCATGGTGACTAAACTTTTCCCTCTTGATAAATATAAAAACAGCGAGTTAGCTTATTCTCGTCCTCATGGCAATCTGAAAAATCAGATTTACATCAACTTTTTACATTAATTATGAGAATAATAAGTAACTTGTGATTGCTCAACAAGCCATTAAACTGTACTAAAAGTTGATAGTTGAAAAATAATCCGCCAAATAAGTTAATTAAGCCATTAAAAGCTAAAATGATCCGTCAAATAAATGTATCAACTTATTAAAAGTAAATAAATGTTCCATTGAAACATAAAATTTACGGACGGGGAGCAAAAATGGTAATAGCAGTTTCAGCTATGAGGAAATCTTTTCGTCAATTCGGCATGCTTTACGTTATGTTAATTCAAGCGAAATGAAGTTGCTGATGTTTTAGAAATGAAATTAATAAAATGACGCTTTTTATCTTTTCACTCCATTTCTACGTACTTGTGTTAAGCCTGTGTAATTTTAAGACATCTGTAGCGTATTTTATTGCGAATTTTTAATTAAATACTATTTTTTTACTTACATAGATTCCTAAAAAGAGCAGAAATCATCATATATATAAGAGCGAATGATCAAGTAACGCTCCTGACGTCATCAACAATAAAACTCGCTCCACGGCATAATTTGATAATATTTTTTGGTAATGTTTGACTATGGCCCCATTAGGTGGCGCTGGCGTAAGCAATAATTCAGTGGGCTATGGTTTGACATGCAGGGAAATGCTTTATTTTGACGAGGCTGAACTGGATCCGTTAATTTATTTTTTTTACTGGTAAGACTCATTTTAGGAGAATGAAGAAACGGAAAAGTGGTGAACAATGACGCAACCAACTGGAGTTTAGGGTTAATTTAAGGCCCCTATATATATGAGCCGACGCATCAGCTTAAGATTAGTCTTTTTGGATCGGAGCGCGTGTTTGAGTGGTTGTCTTTTTGGCGAGTTATCGTGTTTGTTGATTGTTCACTGTGAGCAATTATTAGCGGCACGTAGTAAAATTTCATTGATATGGTTAACCGACGAGTAGTACAGGGCGAATTGATGCCGGAACGGCGTATCAGTTCTGTTTTTCAGGGGAATTTTTTTTTCTTTTCAGGTAAAGCTGGTCCCAACTCAATATTCAACTATTTCTCATTGGCTTCGCTCCTCGCAAAATATACGGATTCATCCTTGAAGCATATGTCTTATTTTAAATTAAACCCTCTTCCGTAGGGGCCAAAACGTTTTTAAAAACTTATGAATCGCAATAAAAAATCATGTATTTTTGTGAAAATAATCAAATTCCTCTTTTGGATAAATGTTAAACATTATTTTAACACTATTTCGCTTTGATTGAAAGTGATGAGTACAAGGGCGCCTTCAAAGCATTGTGAGCCTTGGACCTCACGTTTAGTTAGTCGGGCCCTGGGAATACGTCTAACATTTTTGAGACATTTAAGGTGAGTTAATATCGAGAACGGTTTAAACATTACTCTTCTAGGAAGGAATCCTTGCTGTTTATAAATTATATTGTCTTTTACTGCACATTTAAAAGAGGTATTTAATGGCATAATCGCCAAGAATTTAACAATAATCAATTTATTTCACAATATCGGTATGAGTGTAATACATATTTTCTCTTTGGATATTATTTCGTTACAGGCACGTCGCTTGACTTAGTGAGTTTTCTCTCTACCTTATGGCGAAAACTAAAAAATATTACACTTACATCATCGTCGGCGAAAATTAAAAAGTAAAGCTTGCATCGTCATAACCATGTTATGATTGCTCCTTTTTCATATTTTAAAAATTTTCACACTTTCAATTTCTATTTATGACTCGGTTAACTTATTCAGCTGATTATGTCACATAGTGATGTAGAACTTAAATTGATTTGGCGAAATATTTTAACGAGACTTCTGATGTTACTTTAAAAGCTCGTTTTTTATTTGGCGAATTATTTTACTTCGTTTTGATTAAAAATCCAAGAAAAAGACAAAATAGCATATTGTTTCGACAAATAAATAAATTAGATCATCGAAAGGCATTTAAAGTTTTATTACATAATCCTCCTATTAAATGAAACGAGACACGAAACGACTTTAAAAATAACGATATTTCAGTAAAATGTAGAATGATCCGCTAAACAAACTATGTTTGACAATTAAAAAAAAAAAAAAACTTCATTTTATTGAAACCAATATATATATATATATATATATATATATATATATATATATATATATATATATATATATATATATATATATATATATATATATATATGGGGACAACAAATAAAATGAAAAGTAATCGCCCATATTTGAAATGCATCGTAACGCACATACGTATATGTAATCTTTTGGCGTCAGAAAATTTGACAAAAATTTGGCAACATTATATTCCTTGCCATTTAATACTCACATTAAAATCATGCGGTAATTATCTCGGCGCGAACATGGCGAAAACTTTTTTTATTGCTAAAATTGTTGCCACAAATGTTTATTCTTCTAACATTTCAATGGAACTTTTATTGTTTTTTAAATAATTGATATATTTATTTGGCAAATTATTTTACACTTTAATTGATCTTCGACTAGATTACCGTAACGTGGGTGCCTTTTAATATTGTTTAATTTAGAAAATTATATAATTTGGAAAAAATTTTTAAAACGCGCCAAATGTTTCACGTATGTTAATTTTTTCAATAATTTTTACTACAATGATGCTTTTTTTCTAAATGCTGGAAAATAGGTATATGTAAAAATCTTTAAATAAAAAGCTGCCATCTTTTCATTTTTTGAAATTTTTATTGGCATGTTTTTCCTGGTGAACTCATTGTTGTTTTAATGTACTTTTAAATGGTTTAAATTTCTTTTTCTTTAACATACAACGTTCTCCTTAAAGACATAAATTGTAATGCATAATGATCTATACTAACGATCAGTTTCATGGATAAAATTTTATTTGATATGTTTTCTACATATTTTTCTCTTAAAATAATTTTATCTCTGTGCATTTTTGGTGCATTTTGTTAGTTATTATTGTGAAAGAATTAAGATATCAAATTGAGTTATTCACTAGTTTTAGAATATGTCTTTAAAAAATAACTGATTTTAACTTCAACTTTAAAGTTAAAAAAAAAAATACTAAAAGCTTTTTGATTGTTTCCATAAATATATTTATCAATTGTGCTTGAGGAAGCATATGTAATTAATTCTTGCATAATAAAACTAAAAACATTTATTGATCATAGTTCATATGTTTAAAAAACAGTATGGATTCGTGCGTAAGATGTTATGTTTGTTTTTATGATATTGCGCACAATATCATTCAGGACAAAATTTTCAATGAACTTTTTTAAAAATTTAAAACAGAAAGTAGCCCCCCCCCCCAAAAAAAAAAAAAAACCAGCATAACCAAAACATTTTACTCACATACGTTTTCAAACAGCAAACTTCTTTTTCGCTCATTTGAAATTGTTATTTAATGTATAAATTAAAATAAATAAGACAGGATCAATATTCAATATTGCTAACTCATATTTATATTTATTGAAGCTTTGTAGTTACATCACTCAAATAATTTTGAAAATGCTTCATGCGAAAAATGGAATAGTTTATCACAATTTTTTTTTTTTTTATTAACAGAATTTTATATTGATTTAATTAGTACTAGATAAACACCTTTCCTTAGCTTATTATACTCATGTGATTTTGTTTTGAAACTTAATATTTCTTGAAAAAAAAGTTACATATTTTTTCACTTTTAACCTAAAATAGCTTTTCAAACATTTTTCTTGAAGAAGAAAAAAATCCGCTTTAAAATTAAATCAAAGTCTTGAACTCAATTTTGAATATTCACTTTAAAAATAAAGTTTTCTGATGTTTATACTGTTAATGTTGCCTTAAAATCCAACAGATGTCGCTGGAGTCTGACCAGGTTTTTTGTTTGATTGATTGGTTTCATACTACAACTTTTATTGAAATGACTGAGCCTGATATGACGCGTATCAAGTGAAGCCTTGGCTTAATTAAACCTGACAGTGCAACAACGAAAAAACCGATCCAAAATGGCTAAACTTAAACCGATGCGTCGGCCTATCTATATAGCGACTCTAGGTTAATCCACTGGAGTTAGGATTAAAATTTCAACTCTCAAAATATCACCTAACAGGCAATTGCTTCGTTCAAAGGAAGAAGCAATTTTCATTCATCATACCTTGCCGTGCGATTTTCTAGTCCTGAAAGAGAAATCCAAGAGAATAAGTATGAAACATTTTGCAGCCTTTTATATTTTAGAATGAATTTAAGAGATCTCGAGCCATCTCAGAATATCATATCGCTTAAAATGTTGCCAAACGAGAAAGGAAAATTGAATGCGTTTTAAGCAAACGTTTACGGTAGCTGAACTAAATTCCACACTGTTAGGAAGCTAAGCATTTTCCACAAGGGCTGAACATGCGTGTGATTTCAAGCAGTAAATGAAAGTTCGAGATTCTAAGTTCTGTGATTTTCATTGATGCATTTGCAACGAGTCCTGGTAGGATTAAAAATGCGGACGAAACACCGCTCCGTTTGCAATCCTCTTGCTAGCTGAAAAGGTAAGATTTATCCTGATAAAATTCTTAATAACGCTACATTTGGTGCAAGGTATTTAGCGCTGATTAGTTGTGCGAGTTATAAAGAAGTTATAACTCGCTTATATATTTATTATGTATATTAGTTTTAAAAATGGGGCTCTGGTTGCCTGATCAGTAAGGTGCAGGACTTGTAACTGGAGAGTCGAGGGTTCGACGCCTACCGGTCGAAGATTCACCGGTGGACATGACTAGTGCACGTTTAATTTATCCTGCCCACAACCCCCCCCCCAAGATATTATTCGAAATCAATGCTTATGGGGTTCAGGAACAGGGGTTGCTCCACTACTGTTTTGGATCATAAAACATAGTTATCTTTACGGGAGACATTAGAGTGTAGTGTAAAGCTAAAAATTATGCAGAGTAATGGATTTTTTCCTTATAAAAACTTACAACGTTACAGAGGGATTGGATGATATCACTTTTTTTCAGCAAAATTTGACCCCCTTCTCCTGTGTCACAAAGTGTTACATTTCATCTACCTACCTTATCACATGACGCAAATTTACACATGCATATATTGTTATTAAAAATGCGTGATGGCACAGTTTTGTATCCCCCCTCCCTTCTTCTCACAAACTGCCCCACCTATACACTCCCCCCACACCCCCTCATCAGTGTGATATAATTGGTGGACGACCTCAAAGAGAGGACACGTCAAGCTTATTAAAACTGATTATTGTATGGTGTGGGGAGTTTTTGAAGAAATACAGTGGAATCCCGTTCAAAGTGTTAGGACCAGCGAAATCATAAATTTCGTTATTACATACCGTTATTGCGAATTAGCACATTGTTCCTATGCAATTTGAGTTCGGGGGAGTTGAAGTCTTTGCTAATATGAAAGTTTCTCTGCAACGGATTTCGTTAAAACGGGATTTGAACGCAATATAAAGGAGAAGTATCGTCCAGAACTAAACAAGCCTGCTTTCCCGTATACAAACATCAACTTTCTAGAATCTGATCAATATTTTCTAATGAAACTAAGACAACAAGATATGTCCAGCATATCTTTTTAACATTTTAAGCTGGTTTCAAGAAACAAAATATGCCTCGCTGACCTAATGAAATTGATACTTTAAAAATGAATGAATGAACAAGTAAAATTGTAGCATCTTTTAAACAATGCAGTTAATGCATTTTTTATCACAAAAAAGCGTTTGTAGCTCTCCTGGGGAAAAATAAAGAGCGTCGGAATTTTTTTTCCCCCGCGTGCCAAAATAAAATAATATTAATAATAATAAATATATTTTAGAAAATAAATGAAACATAATAAAAAGTCTACTTAAATAATTTTCATCATCAAAAAAAAAAAAAATAAATAAATAATAATAATCCTTATATATTATTTCTGTAGCCTGTTTTTGGTTTCTACGCGAGATTTTCCTCAATTCTTGATCGATTTCTTTGATTTACACCTTATTTTAAAGCTTATCGTGCAGGCTACTGACGAAAAATAGACCCACGGTCTAAAAATTGTTTTTTCGGGCAAAAAACCCTGTTTTAAAGAACCAGAATGAGGTTTTCGGTTAAATTTATAACTTTAACTTGCAAAATACCGACAGAGCTGAATAGCTTGATCGCAGAGCGTTCGACTTGTAACCAGGAGAATTCGTGTTCGGGCCCACGTTCGGACAATCTGCATCAAAAAATTAGAAAAATATCGCGCATTACATGAACAATGAATAACAAATATGAGGGAATACATGAGGTAGAAACGCTCCTACCTGGTATGAAAACTTGATGCAGCACGGAGCTCAATTGATACTGAAGTGTAAGGTTGTTTTTTTTTTTTTTTTTTTTTTTTTTTAAAGCTTTGGCTCCGGGAAGAAAATTAAAGGATAATGTAAGCTAAAATATAAGTATCAGGTTTAAGATTTCAGACTACATAGGAATTGTTTTTTGTTCAGTAAAATGTAATAAATCGTATGTTGAAATATAGATTCTTCTAATGAGTTTTTGACTCTTTGCACAAATAAAAAAAATACTACCTCAATTTAAAGGGTAATATATATATTTTTCTTCTTTTTGCAAAGAAACAAATAGCGTGTCACATTTTTACTACATTTGAAAAGCTACGCTTAAAAAAGAACTTAGTTCAAATTATTTTGTATTTTAACCGTGTTGTTAAATGATGAACACGTGCTGCCATCTAAGCTATAACGGTTCAAACAGCCTGCGATAGCAAATTGTAAAAATTTTCAAAAATAAAAACAATTCTTGGCAAGAAAATTTTTTTTTAATTACCTGTGTGTGTTTTTTTTTTCGGTAGAGCGTTCGGCTATAAACTGTCTGAACTTCGGGCCAGTTCGGGCTGTCCGACATAATAGCAAATTTACAGTAATATTACGCATTACATGTACTCATAACATGCAACAAATAACACACGTAATAAAATAAATGCAGTCTGAATGCTATTTGGTGTTTCGACTCATTTATGCAGGCTACAGTTATCATTCAGATAAGTTGACTGCTAATCGAAGGGTGTTCTTCCCTTTTTTTTAAGCTTTGACTCCGTCCAGACCACTGAGCATAATGTAAGCATAAAAAAGTATTAGATATACCTCAAGGGAATCCTTTTTGTTCAGAAAAACATTTTCATTATATGCTGAAATGTAGATTTTTCTAATAGCAGTGTTCGAACTTTTGTACAAATGAAAAAATACTACGCCAAATTAAAACTACGAGTTTCAACCAGTAAATCTTTAATTATTTATTCGAATACGATATAAAACATTAAAATTATTATCAACTTCATTAGTAAGAAATCATTTTCTACTCCTCTGCTTTCGGCTGAAGAAAAAGAAAAAAAAAACATTTTGTCTACGTTCGAAAAATTACACTTTAAAAAACTGACTCAGTTCAACTGGTTTTGAATTTTAAGTGTTCGATTAAAAGAAAAACAAGTGCGGGTTTTTAAACCGTACAGGTTAAAGGAGCCTGCTATGAGAAATTGTTGAATATTCAAAAATAAAAAGACTTATTTTTTCAAACGAATTTATTACTTCTCTAGAATGTTTGTTTCAATCGCAACGTGAGATCTTCCTCATTCTTTAATCAAATTCCATGTTTTACGAATAATTTTAAATCGTATCATGCTGGCTAATGACAAAACATAGACACATGATCTTATTATATTTTTTTCGGCGAAAAACTTTTTTACTGTGTTTTATTACGCATTCCTTCAATGAATAGCATTCGAAAAGGAAGGCACAGTTGCTAGGTTTGTTGGAGCGTCGTACTGTTAATCAGAATGGCGCCAGTTCGAATCCGTGCCACTAAATATCTCTTAAATGTTTCTTTTTTTTCCGTCAGATGCTCACATGGGCAGGACTGTATTTGCCACAACCTGTTTTTTTCACATGCAAAAATACTGATTTTTCACGTGTCACTCAGCCACACTTTCAATGATATTTATATTTGCATTGAAAATACGTACAACCAAAAGGGGAGCGATGATCAAATTATCACAACGTTGTATTTAACGAGGTTTTGTTACTGATGTCTTCAAATTACATGCCTTCTCTTGTGCGCTTACTTTTTTCCGTTTACTTTTTTCGGTTTTTCTTCATAATATACTTTCTTTGAAATTTTTAAAGAGCGAAATGCCTTATGAAACGATTTGAAGTACAGTGCAGAGTTCCGCACGGGTCGACTAGTAATAATAAATAAATAAATAAATAAAATAAATAAATAAATAAATAAATAATTGTCTGCACAGCTCTTTTTGGTTACACATAAGACTCCGGATTTCCTTTTATTTCCCGTTGCCAAAAATATAATAAATAAGCCTCAATTCATGCTTTTTTTATGGGGAAAGTAGTCCAAAAATTAAAAGAAGGAAATAAAACATTCTCCTCAAAAAAGAAAAAAAAATCAATTCTTAAATAATGTATTACTTTAAACGGAGTTGAGAAGCATTAATTTTAGTACTCAACTAATCGCGAAAGGCATTCTGTTAACCGATTCCTTCGATTAGTACTATTTCGAAATTCATTTTTCATGCAAATATTTGCTATAGTAGATCATAATATCTCGCTGCAGCAAATCGATATTTCGCCGGGGAAAAAAAAGTTAAAATATTGTTTTTCAAGTCTGTTTATTTCTTTTATAACGAGGATCGATTTATTTTGCTCTGGTCCTACGAGTAAAAATAAAACTTATGGTAGTGCGAAAATAAATAAACTGGAAAGTCAAGAAGAGTCTTATCCCGCTGCTTTAAACCATATCTTATCTCTTCCACGCTCTGATCAAGCCGAAGAACATTAGGAGCACATTCTTGCTCCGAGCAACCTAAGCGGCCATTTTGTTTCTCACCGTTTGTGTGGATTCTGAAAAGAAACCAGGGGTGCTCCGAACTTTGGATTGGCAGAAATTCTCAATTTGCCGAATGGTACTCCAAATTTCGCCGAATTTCGATAATTTTGCCGAATAGAACTTCGAATTTTTCCAAATCGTCAGACAAAATTTGCCGAATAAGGAAGTTTAAAGGTCACGGTGACCTCCCGTGGCCTCCCTGAAAGTTCGTACCTGGAAGAAGCGTATCGTTTGCCAAGCGTGCAATTGTATTTACCGATACGTTGCTCACCTATGAACTAGTTATGTCTATTTAGCAGAGTTACCCTTAAAATTAGCTGTAAAAATTACATTCATTGATATATTTCTGCTCTTTAAAAATAACCCAACCTGGTTTATCCGGACTAACTGCGACCTTAAGCAATCCGGATAGTAGAACATTCGGATAATTCGCGATACATGGGTAATTAGCAAAACAATTCCTTAAATAAGCTTTCCGTTTATTTCGATAAAAACAATTTTTTGTAACAATAGTACATACAACTGCAAGCAAATGCCGAACAGATCAGTAAGAATTGTTCGGTATTTGCTTACAATGGGGTTGTTTCCTTCAGTCAAAAGTAGTACTTTTAGTCACTGAAATTGATAGAATAAGCAAAAAAATACATGGACTCAGAAAATACTTTCATTTTCCCAACAGTTATTTTTTAATTAATTTTTTAAAATGTCCGATTCTTCAAACAAGACGTGGTCTTTATGACGTTAAAAATGATGCTCTTTGGCACATTTTGTACCACGTTTTCCACGTTATGATAATCAAGAAGCGAATTAAAATTGCGCTCTACGCTTGCTATCAACCATGTCGTTGCCAATACACGTGAGTAAAGATGCGAATTAAATATTTTGAACCGTGAATGGCAACACTGAATGGGATTTCATCATTTGGGATGTCATCCGCAGAAGCATTAAACGATAAAAGATCACCGAGTTAAGTATTTTTTTAAAAATATTAAACTTAAAGACATTATTTAAAAAATGGTCAGATTCTATGTTTTTAAGCACGCGTTTTCAGAAAAAAACTTTCAAAATTTTAGAAACGACCACATTCTGCCTCAGCTCCGACCTTGTTATTTGTAACCTCATACATGGAATCGTTTCCAAGATATTGAAAGATATAAAGATGTATATTAGAACATCATTTCTTAACAAAGAATTGGATTTGTATCTTTCGTTTCAAGTTTCACACACGTGTGGTGTTTGAATGAAGCACGGTTAAGCAAACTCTTTATACTAATAAAAGCTCATCAGCTGGAGTAGTGTCGGGTTTACGCTCCCCAAACGACACGATGTTCGTTAGATGCAATAATTTACAGCACAATCTGTGCAGGAGATTTACATTTAATTAACATAGCCAGTGAATGTTAGGCATAATTAAAGCTACGTTCATTTATTATCATAATTTTAAATTATGTATGTCCATACATTTTTTTGTATGAAATAACTAGATCTGTATAAACAAGAGCCGGATAAACGAGAAGCTACTACATGAGAGCTCTTCATACCTTGAGGGTTGGGGGGGGGGGGAGGGTTGAAACTTTGCAACCGGCGCTGTAAGATAGCCGCAGTGTAATGAAATTTTATTTTTACCAGATGAAAATTTACGACAGTAATACGCCACAACAAAGTTCAATAGCAATAGAGCATGAATCTAGTATTCATCGGAGTTTAATGGCACGCATTATTATGTGTGAAATATTTTAATCCACTGCATATAAGTACAAATGTATGGACTCAAAATAATATTAATTGCATCATTATATGATTAAACTTATACTGGAGGGTAGCTATATACAACCAAACCTGTTTTTTATGCAGTGGATAGGGACCGCATAAAAAAAAAAAAATTCGCATAAAAAAATTCTTCGAAGCTTCACGTGTAGCTTCAAAAAATTGTTTTCGCAGTACAGTTTAAAAGTTTTTTTTTCTTTTGCGGTGGATAGTAATCGCATAAAAAATGTCTCACAAAGAAAATAACCCAAAAACTTACAAAATTGCAATATTTAAACATAATCAAAATGAACCAAGCGATTATTTTTACCGAGTACACACACTAAATTTTTCAAATAAGGAAAATTTTGAGAGGTCACAGTGACTTCCCATCGAGGTGCCTATGTCGTCACTTGAGGATGCTACCTCGCACTAGTTTTAAAAATAATTTCGCCAATTGAATCCCAATCGGATCGAAATTTTAATTAAGCCACACACACAAAAAAAAAAAAAAAAAAAAAAAAATCACACCAAAAAAAAAAAAAAAGAAGACCACATAAAGAAAGGTTTGTGTGTACTCTGTTCATGGAAAAGGTAGACTGAAAGTAAGCAAACGGGTAGCTAGAAGGTTTGCCACTATGGAGCAACTTTAGGGGATTTTCTCCGGAATAAAAAAGTGAAGTAATACAATTCACGTTCGCCGTCTTCTTAGTGCTTTTTTTTTTGTCCAAGCGAAATGGTTCATTTCTTTGAACATCACAACACCTGGTGATCCTCGTAAACACCCTGGACACCTCGTAAACGTAAAACCTCTGCATGAAAAAACGAGAAATCACTCGTAACCGGTCTGCAATATGTTTAGCAGGAAGTTGTTACGTTTTAAAAAATAGTACACATTTCATTTATTAATAGTTACATTTCCTACTGATATGACTGTGAGAGGAACGAATCATATCGAACTTTCTTCAAGAATGGATTTTCAAATTTCGGCCTTGTATAAGCAGTCAGATACAGATCAGCAATTTCAGAACCGTTACCATGGATAACTTGTTTATTTTTAGTGCTATATTATCTCAAGCGCAACTTTCAGTCGGGAAAAAAGTCTTGGGAGACCCTTTTTCTTCTCACCTCCCTAGAGTTATTGGTGTGTCTTCGTTCCTTTTTCTCAGTCAATATGACCTTTTGCAAGCGCATTTATATCGTTTTGGGCTTGTGGATTGGAGCAAACCTAACCTGCCAGTATTGTAGTGTCGTTATAAAGGTCTGCATAGCCTTCAGAACGCTGCGAACTTACTGTCTAACCACGGATTGTATGGAATTTTCAAACGTCCAGATAAGACGAATCTATCTGAATGAGGGGGAAAAGTAAAAATTTGATGTCGGTATTCCGCTCATTTGAATGAGACTCTGCTTCTGCAAAAGCTGGCACCGCTAAAAAATAATAGATTCGTCCATTTCCGGCTGTAAAACGGATGTTTGTCTTTCCATATAGTACAGTAAAATTAGGTCAAAAAATGGCCAAACCCAAAAATCCAAAAAAAAAAAAAAAAAAAGGTGAAACCTGTTGCAAATTACTTCTTACCCTTCCAGCAAGAAGGGGTAAAAAGTCCCAGCACTTTGTGCGTCGGGTTTTGGGGGGAAGGGGGGGGGGGACGAAATAATCCTCTATTTAAATAAAAATAATTTCTATTACTTAACAAAAATTCTCAAACCCCGCAGAAACCACTCAATAATAGTAAAATAATAAACTGTCACAGAAAAAAATTCTAATTAACAGGGGTGCACAGGCGGGGGGGGGGGATGGGTGGAGGTTCATGGAGCAGCTTTGCGTCATTGGAATTTTTAAGGCAGTTTTTTCAAGGGATATTTCTTTCTTTTTTGAGGGCTTTTATTCTGGAAGGATACTCCGTCACACTTAAGGGGTGCGCCATCGCTTTTTTGGGGGGGGGGGGGGGGGGAACCGTGAATTTACATTCTAAAATCAACTATTGCAGTGAAGTTCACGAAAAATTTCCCCCGATTTAAACTTTTCCGAAGTACAAAATGCTACACAATGATATGGTAATGTCAGAATGATAATTCTGAAAGATCTAAGCGAGCTCAGTAGCCAAATTATTTGTGACTGGAGTTTGTTTAGAACTGCTGTTTTAAAAACTGTTTAGAGCGCTGGAAAACAAAATTCCTGTGCAGCATAAAAAAAGTCCAAATTGACCAAAGTTTCTCTACTTCTTGATTAACAAACTTCAACTATTCTACAATCTTTTGCCATCACTGTAAGGGATGACAAACCGAAATTCCCAATAGTGAGACGGGCAATGCTGCAATTCTGCACCCTTTAAGTCGGTGGGGGTTCTCATTTGCAAACACCGAGCTACCTCTCTTTGACGCAGCTGGTTATGCGAATTATGCTAACTATGTGAACTTATACTTGCAACACTATCTCAAACTTTTGAGTACATTATGCGATAAAAAAAATTTGATCACATCAAACATCAGCTAAAACATCAGCTATCCAACGATTTAACGCAGTGACAAATTCAGGTGGTCTAGAACCTGTAGTGATTCAACGATAGAACAAGTCTTAATGAGAGCAATGAGCAATACAACAATAGAATGCTAAATATTTATACCTTTTTGTCTCTCAGTTTGGAAATCACAATCCGTTTCTAAAGCCCCCAGATGCTCGCTGGTGATAAGGTGAGTTGGATGAGACCTTTAACGTTCGGGTAGTAACATCAAAGGATATTGAAGGCAAACAATTTTGTGGCATTTCTTTGTAAAGAAGGTAAACAGTTATGTCTTTAGCTTCTGTTACGAGAGTAGTTACTATCTGTAAAGATGTGTAAGCCCAGACCATCTTTTACACCGAATGGTATGAACAGTAAAGATGGAATAACAAATTGTTAAAAACTTCTGGTACGAGTTATGCGCTGATCCTCCATCAGTATTCGATGAATCTGGTTTCAGAAGGAAAGAAATCTTGTATCGTTAAAGTGCTATTATCTGAAGCAAAAGGTTCATCCACCATCACAGAACGAACAGCTAGTGTCATGTATGAGGCAGTGAGAAGCAAAGGGATGCAAGTGGACATTTTCAAGTTTTGAATAAAACTCGTTTAAAGATAAGATCCTAGGTAGGCTTTCATTGATTTTCTATTCTAAATCATGCTGTATAGAAGCAACTACCAGATCTACTAGTACCATCTCTTGCCTCAAGATAGAGGAGAGGTTCACCAACCATTTGTACTGGTTATCTCCAAGTTTTTAATTTTGCCACTTGCATCCCTTTGCTTCTAACTGTCTCGTATGTAATAGATGGAAGATACCTGCTTGATCATATTTTTGGTAATGATCTGTAAGCTTCAAGGAAATATGCCAGCAATGCAGTGTATAGGTAATTTATAAGTATGGGAAAGCTAGTGTCATTTTTGATGGGTGCAAAGAAAGCACCACAGAAATATAATCTGCGTCCTATTACAACAGCCAAGCCTTCTGCTCTAGAAGACTTTCTGTGTCTCAAATCTTGTGCTTGCTCTGAGGAGTTCATTGGATATAGTGAATGTTTGAAAAGTCTGAAAATGGACTAAAGTGCTCAATTATATGCACAAACTGTGTTCGACATAGCTGCAACAATAACGATTTTGCTGAGGATCTAGATTCCAAAAAACATCTTGATAACGAACACTTTTTGTTACAAGCTTAGGAGAAATCATTTGAAAGCAAAAAACAGTTTAGCGTAATTTTTCTGGCCATTTAATCAAATGTGCACCATTAGAGGGGGGGGGGGGGAAGGATAATATTTTAGTATATAATTTCGTTTTGGGAGGTGAGCTACTGTTCTTATGGGGTGGACAGTCCTTATTTAATGCATTTTTGATTTGCATGAAATAATACTTCTACTTGAAATAAAGGGGGGGGGGGGGGTGAGGATTTATTTTATTTAGCGGAGGGGGGTGGTGCTGTATCTTTGAGAAGAGATGCACCATCGATCTTGGAAGATGGACACACTCGATTTCTAACTTTAACTAAGCATAAAATAATGTTTCCATATGAAATGTATGGAGGGGGGTTCGGGGGTACTGCTTCGTTTTACGGGGATAGGGGGGCTCTGTAGCATTGGTGGGTTATATCATCCCTCTTGGGGGTCAAACACCTTTAATTTCATGCTTTTAAATTTAGTATGACATAATATTCTCACTTGAAATGTACTCTAAAAATTCTGGAAAAATACCCAAAACAGCAATTTTTAGATGCCCCCCATTCCAAAACCCGACGCACAATGGGGTGGGACTTTTTACCTGTTCTTATTGGGAGGGTAATAAACAATTTGCACCAGGTTTAGCTTTTTTTTTCTGGATGTTTGGGTCCGATCCCTATTTTTACTGTACTAATACAATCCGTGGTCAGACAGTAGGTTTGACCGAACTATCTTTGCATTTTGCTTGTGTGATGAAGGAGTTGACATGGTACTCCTGGAACTGCTCTGCTTCCCGCCAATGTCCATAATTCTGTCTTTTTCAAGACGCTATCCCGCCCCCCTCTCCTGGAGGTATTTAAATTTTACATAGGACTGCAAAACTTGTTCTCGAAAAAGCTAAAAGTTAATCATTTTACTTAACAATTGAAGAACGTAATTAAGAAAATATTACATGAAGTATTTTTGTGAAGTGAGTTCGGTTGTGATAATGCGAGTAAAAGGATACGTGATTAGATCTGTTTTTTCTTATCGAAAGAGATAACCTGGGGGGTCACTGAAACATTCCAAAAACTTCTTATTCGACAAATTGTGCTTGACGGTTCTGCAAAATTATCATCATTCAGCAAAATTTGGAATTCCGTTCGGCAAATAGAGAACTTCCGCCGTCCCAAACATTTTAATTCGGGGCGACCCTAGAGATAACGTGCTTGAAACTTCTGAGGTGCTCTTCTCAATTAATATTCACACGTAATGATCATCTCTAGTAATATATAAGGTAACACCTTATCCATGTTTGTAATGCATTTCAATTGTTAAATATAGTTATTTATTTCATTTTACACAAACTGTTGAATGGCAACACCTCATTACTGAAAAATAAAAGACGTACGAGATTGTGTTCGATAGATTTTTAATTTATCTCAGCGACGACTTCTTGAGGTGCAACAACGTTATATGAGATGTTAATCAAGTTGATTGATTTTTATTAAAAAAATGGAGTCAAATTTCTATACGAAATTAGGGAGTTGGTTTATACCTTCCAGACTTCCTCACTTCAATTTTTATCCCTAGAACCGAAATGGCGGGGACATGTCGCTTGATGTTTGGCGAGGACTTGAGCTAGGTACAGCGAGGGAGTGCATCCTTTCGATGTCGTCATTGGCGACCGTTCCGCTAACATGGATTTCCGATGAAAACGAAAGTTGGTTATGGCACCCCTCTCGACCATTGCCAAATTGGAAGAGAAAAATTTTGCGGGCTTGGTGAAAAGGATGGAATTTGATAGCTTAAAGGAGGCCCTTTCGCAAGAGCGCGCTTCTGTCATTTGTATTGGTTGCTCCACAATAACCTTAATGGACGATATATTTTTCGAGAGGTATCTGAAATTTCAGCGATCAAAGAACGGATGCCCCAAAGGACGTTTTAAATAGAAAGGATTAAAACGAAGAAGCTATTTGCAAATTTCTCCGATAAGCGGTTTTGTTAGAGAGGTGTGTATTGAATCCGTAAGAGTTGAGTCGAATTTTTCTCTTGGGAAATTTTATGGCTTAGTAAAGAAGCGGTATTCTTACATTCGTGTGGACGAATACTAAATGCTCTTTGAGAAATTTTTTTATCGAAGTAGTAGTTTTTACAGAAACAATCAACACACAGAGACATCACGTCATTAATGCAGGGTGTCCCGCAGAGGACTCCCTGGTTTCAAAATTAAATATCTCGAAAACAAAGGACGATATTGGAATAAAATAAACGGTATGTTTATTGCGAAATCCATAAAAATCATTTACAGGAACTTGGAAATTAATTCAATAAATTGCTAACAGGTGGCGCTGCACGCTATAATTGCAACAGCAATCTCCATAAATAGTGCTGCGAAGAGGTTAGTTGTTTCAGTAGTAGTTTTAGCCTCTCGTATATGCTTGCATATACGCTAGAAATTATCGTCCAACCTCTTTGCAGCACTATTTATGGAGACTTCTATTCTATGAGTTTTACAATAAACATCCCGTTTTTTAAATTCCAATATCGTCCTTTGTTTTCGAGGTATTTAATTTTGAAACCAGGGAGTCCTTTTCTGAACACCCTGTATCACGATGATTCCAACAACGATATTAAAGCTCAGATCATCTTTCCCTAACCACCAAAAGAAAATAAATAAAATGAAAGAAAACATTTACTTTCGTGTACTTCAAAACTACAAGAAACCATTTCCCAAGAATTTCAGTAAAATATTTTACTCTTTGAGGACTAAAAACTCTGAAGTAAGATACTAAAGTGCTTCCAGGGAAAAAAACTTTTTAAACAATAACTTTTTCTTTTTGCTTCTACTAAGATTCTAATATCTGAATGTTAGTATTTGGTAAATTATACTTAAACTGAGCGACATATACAAGGTGGCCATAATTAATCGACTCTGAAGTTATCTGGCAAAGAAAGTATTGCTCAGCAATTAACGAAGTTTTGTGTGGAACATAATGAAGGGAGAATTGGTTTGAGTGAATAAAAAGATCGTTGAAAATTTAGCCGTCAGAAGGCGTTTTTCATATATTTATGACTCAGATAAATAAATACCTTTGTGCTGAAAAGTAAAGTAAGAAATAACAACGTCAAAAAGCACAAATTGCAGATTACTGCAGACACATGTTTCGGCGTTACAGGGAACGCCTTTTTCAATGCAAAATAAATGAGATTATGGATGAAAAGACATGTCTTTTCATCACGAAGATGTATTTACATCGATAAGCTCATTCATTTTTGTATTGAAAAAAGCGTTCCCTGTAACGCCGAAACACGTGTCTGCAGTAATCTTCAATTTGTGCTTTTTGACGTTGTTATGTCTTACGTTCAGGTTCACCATATGGAATTCCTCCACTCATTGGTCTCCGTGTAAAGAACGTCCTCAAACATCACCACATTAAAGAACGTGTCATCAGCCCAGCTACCACTGTCGGGATTTGGCATTTCCGATCGTCAGACCTTACACCATTTGACTTTTAGCTATGGAGGTATTAAAAACCTCTTGTAAATCGTGATAATACTAGAACTACTTGATCTTGAAGAGAGCATTTCACGACGTGTTCGTGACACTTCCCAGATAACACAGCGGTCTAATTCAAAACATGCTATCTCACTATTCCTGAAGGTAACCGAAAAGGATGGGTGTCATGTTGAACATATTTTACTTAAAGAACCTTTAAAAACATCGAAAATATATACCAAATGCGTAGTTCAAATTAAAAAACGCCCTCTGTCTGCGAAATTTTGAACTATTATCTTTTATTCGCTCAAACTAATCCCTATCCCTTCATTATGTTCTACACAAAATCACGTTAATTTCTAAGCAATAGTTTCGTCACTAGACAACTTTAATGTAGGGTCATTTCATTATGCCCACCATGTATATCCTATTATGGTTCTCAAAGAGGTTAAATGTATTGCAAAAGAAGCACTGTGAAGGAGTCAAACGGATTTGACCCGTTCACATTTGCCAAAAGGCCAACTCATTGCAAGTCCTTTCTAAACCACTAAGAAAATTTCCTACGTAGGGACAAAAAGTGTATTATTGCAGATAGAAGTCAAAACTTTAAACTCAGCCCTTTCCAGCAATTAAATTTCAATCTCACTTATTGAAATTTAGTCGCTGATAAATTTAGTTGCTGATTCACTCATTAACCCTCTTGCATAAACTAAAATTTCTTATGTGCTTTTTCGTAAATAAATTACACTAGCTTTTAAGAAATTACAGTCTTGATAAACACTGAGGTTGAAATTCGATTTCAATGAGAAATTCAGCTCTGAACAAATTAAATTCTCTTGTGTACAAAAGCATAAAAAACTATAGAAACATTGTTCCCTTACTTTTGTGGAAGTCATATTCCGAATATCGCCAATTTTTTCTGAATTTTGATTGCAAATTTTCTGAATTTTGATTTTTAGAAAAAAATTTGGAGGTATCTTAACAGTTGGGAAAATAGAATGCAAATCAAGTCATCTGCATAAAAAAAGGAGCCTTAAGCGAACAAGTATTGTTGTTTTTCCCCCAAAGAAATCACAGTAATTAACCACTCTCGATTTCGCTCGGAATTATAATATTTGCAAATATTTTTTCCATTCAATCCATTTTCTTTTCGCATTTTAAATAAAGTATTTTTCTTCTTCCTAAAACGAAGGACTTAAAACTTTTGTAAGCAAGAATGAAATTTTGTTTTAAAAAATAGCAAACAAAACAACACTTTTTTTCCCGAATTCCAGGGAAAGCATGAATAATTTAATCCATTTTTCAGCGTAACTGATTTGTTTTCCTTTTAATCCCCATAAATGTTATTGCTTGGTTTCAATTTTGGAAAACAATTCTTTTGTATCAATATTTTCTTTAGTGGTTTCTAAATTGTTAAAATAAATTTTATCATTTTTACAGAAGAGTATAAAAAGACAGCATAAGTTAATATTTAGAAAGCATTTATAGCCACTTTTCTTCCATGTTATGCTTTTCCCGAATTCAAGTATTGTGTAAAATTACGAATTTTATGTTTCAGTTCCAGCTTTTCACGTGTTCAGCCAGTGAAGGGAAATTTAAAAAAAATTATCCGAGTTTTGTGCGACAACAATTAATTTCAAACACACTTCATTTCTTTATTATTATTATTTTTTCAATTATGGCGTAACACCACTCAAATATTTATACACAATTTCTTTACCTATTGTTCAAATTAGATTCTCAATTGATATAAGTTTAAGTCCTTAAAACAATTTAGGTGTAAGAGAATTTCAATCGATAAAGGGCTAAAAAGCTAAAATGTCAATATTTTCCGCATTTCTATTTATTGACCCATGAACTTATTTATTTTTAGCCTTTTTACGCTTCAATATTACTACTTCCATTTATTTTTTTTTTTTTTTTTTTTTTTTTTTTGAGCATTAACAGTCGTATTCAACCAATAAGTTGGCTTATATCGGTGAGTCGGATGTCTAACCGAGGGTCGAATCGTCTTGTGAATACTATCGTTAGTGCCCTTTTTGGATGCTGGGTCGATTTTATTTTCTGCGAATATAAGCATTATTAATAATATTTTGATAAAGAAATGTGAGTTAAAATTATTAGTTTTGAGTCTGTCGTATCCATTAACAATTCTAATGCTGCTTGGTTCAAATTTGCCATTAGAATTTCAATCAGGTGTTGCGATGTTCAAATGAATCAACTGGTCAGTGCAAGGAAGAGGGGAGCTAAACAAGAAAGCTAACATTTCTGTTTTAACGCATAAGCACTATTTCCTTGCTCTGACGAAAGGGGCTCCTTGTCACTATGAAACACGTGTATACAATTCTTAGTAGCAAAAAAAGAAGAAAAAAACTCATCACCTGTTACTAAAAATATTTCTGTAGTTCTATTATCAAACACAAATTCATGCAGCACATTTCTCTTTATTAGACCAAGAGCTGACCCCCCCAAAACACGATTTATCTCTTTTATGGCTTGTGGCCGGTTAAAATAATAAAAAAATGCAATTTAAAACTTTGGCTCGAATCCCCCCCACTAATTTCGGGTCACACGGCTGCGTGGGTGGATGAAAGGTCAAAAAAATGAAAAATATCAAAGTGATGAGTTAAATGGCTAAAAACTATATAATAGCATTAAATTAATAAGAAAAAACCCGTAGCGAATTTCCCCCCCAGCTATGTTGGGGCGAACGTGGTGCCCCCCAGGGGTAAAGTATCGATTATGAAACTTAAAAAAAAAATGATCACTTTCGTGGGGGGGAATTTTACAGGGTATTAGTTTCATTATTTTGATTGCCAAAAAAAATTCCCCCCCCAGTAACTATGGGTCAATTTGCCAAAAAAAATTTTTTTTGTTCCTCTTTATTTGGTTCAAGTCGAGTATTATTCGAACTTACGCATGACTGTTTAAGTTGCAAAAAAACCCCCCCCCAAAGTTTGGACGTTTTTTCATTAAAAAAAAACTTGTAGCAATCCCCCCCCCCACACCTATGGATGGGGTTGCTACGCGGTGCGCAGTTTTACAACGTGGTGCCCCCCCCCCTCAGGGGTGAATTGTCGATTGATTAAATTAAAAATAAATGATCACTTTCGTGGAGGGAATTTTACAGAGTATACATTTAATTGCAAAACAAAATATCTCCTCCCCAGCAATTATAAATCTACTAGCTGCATTGCCAGGCGTTGCACGGTCTACCTCAAAAATGTACGTGTATTCGGCGTTCCAAGCATTTTATACAATTATATAAATTTTCTCGCTTTCATTACATTTCTTATTGCTGCTCCACTCCTATTGGTCAACGCGCAATGTTATATAGCCTATAGCCTTCTCAATAAATGGACTATTCAACACAAAATGAATTTTTCAGTTCGAAGCCGTCGTCCCTGTAGACCAAGAGCTGAGCCCCCAAAACACGGTTTATCTGTTTTATGGCGGGTGGCCGGTTAAAATAATAAAAAAATGTGATTAAAAATTTTGGCTCTATTCCCCCCCCCCCCCTCCGCCCACTATTTTCGGGTCACACGCTGCATGGGTGGATGAAAGGTCAAAATAAAAGAAAAATATTAACATAAGTGAAATGGCTAAAAATTATATAATAACATTAAATTAATTTAAAAAAAAAAAAACACGTAGCAAATCTCACCTCCAGCTATGTTGGGGCGAATGTGGGAGCCCCCCCCCCCCCAGAAGTGAATATCGATTGTTAAAATTTAAAAAAAAATCACATTCGTGGGGTTGGGGATGGGGAACTTTACAGGGTATTTGTTTCATTATTTTGATTTCCAAAAAATCTCCCTCCCCCCCCAGTAACTATGGGTAAATTTGTCAAAAAAAAAGTTTTTTGTTTCTCTTTATTTGGTCCGAGTCCAGTACTATTCGAACTTTCCCATGACCTCTTAAATTGTAAAAAACAATTGCAATTATTTATTCGGTAAAAAAAACACGTAGAAAATCCCCCCCCCCCCATATATGTTAGGTCGAACTTGTTGCCCCCCCAGGAGTGAATTATCGATTGATTAAATAAAAAAAAAAGATTACTTTCGTAGAGAGGAGGGATTTTCTCAGAGTTTACATTTGATTGTAGCAGGAAAAAAAATCCCCCCCCCCAAAAAAAATGTTTTTAATTTAAATTAGAAATTTTGAAATATTTTTCAAAATGAAAGGAAGCAATACAGCGTCCGTACATCTGCCTCTACCATTGTGTGCTCAGCATGAAAAGAATGAAGGGGAAAGTATACGCCTGTGATGATTTCTTCTTGCTGTTTCGAGGGCAGTTTCGTCAGTGATCAACTGTAGCCAACACAGTGAAGTCGTTATAGCTGTTGGTTTTTCTTTTCGGAGCACGCTGTATCGCATCCTTAAACTGAAAACGTAAAAAAATCCTTTTTTCAAAAATATATTTTGATGTTTTTATATTATGAGTGTTTTAAAGGGTAATTTTAAGTGTAGCCAGCCACCAGATAAAAGATAATTTAGTATATTATCTCTAGAGTGTACATTTAATTGTTTTAATTGCAAAAAAAAAAAAAAAACTCCCCCTACCCCAGTAATTATGAGTTTATTTCACAAACAAAAGTGATTTTATGTTAAAATTGCAATAACGACATTTTTACTTGTAAATGTTAATGCGTTAATCCGATGCGTTAAATGAATTTTTAAAATAATAATTTGGAAATTCATATAGATTTATTTACCTTCAGCATATTGGTTGTGATAGTGTCTATCTAGTTTGATAAAAATGTTCCTGAAATCTCGATGATATAAATCTGCTTCTGTTAAGAACTCGGAAAAATCTAAATGACGGAATTTCAGTTTTCAGTGTTTTCGAATCTTTGAAACTTTTATTCCTTCAAATAAAGTTTCTGTCAAAACATTATCTTTTATCTGGTGGCTGGCTACACTTTAAATTACCCTTTAAAACACGCATAATATAAAAACATCAAAATATATTTTTGAAAAAAGGATTTATTTCCGTTTTCAGATTAAGGATGCGGTACAGCGTGCTCCGCAAAGAAAAACCAACAGCTATAACGACTTCACTGTGTTGGCTACAGTTGATCACTGACGAAACTGCCCTCGAAACAGCAAGAAGAAATCATCACAGGCGTATACTTTCCCCTTCATTCTTTTCATGCTGAGCACACAATGGTAGAAGCAGATGTACGGACGCTGAATTGCTTCCTTTCATTTTGAAAATTATTTCAAAATTTTTAATTTAAATTAAAAACATTTTTTTTGGGGGGGGGGGATTTTTTCCCCTGCTACAATCAAATGTAAACTCTGAGAAAATCCCTCCTCTCTACGAAAGTAATCTTTTTTTTTTATTTAATCAATCGATAACTCACTCCTGGGGGGCAACAAGTTCGCCCTAATATAGCTGGGGGGGGGGGATTTTCTACGTGTTTTTTTTACCGAATAAATAATTGCAATTGTTTTTTACAATTTAAGAGGTCATGGGAAAGTTCGAATAGTACTGGACTCGGACCAAATAAAGAGAAACAAAAAACTTTTTTTTTGACAAATTTACCCATAGTTACTGGGGGGGGGGGAGATTTTTTGGAAATCAAAATAATGAAACAAATACCCTGTAAAGTTCCCCATCGAAAGTGATTTTTTTTTTTTTTTAATTTTAACAATCGATATTCACTTCTGGGGGGGGGGGGCTCCCACATTCGCCCCAACATAGCTGGAGGGGAGATTTGCTACGTGGTTTTTTTTTTTTAAATTAATTTAATGTTATTATATAATTTTTAGCCATTTCACTTATGTTAATATTTTTCTTTTATTTTGACCTTTCATCCACCCATGCAGCGTGTGACCCGAAAATAGTGGGCGGAGGGGGGGGGGGATTAGAGCGAAAATTTTTAATCGCATTTTTTTATTATTTTAACCGGCCACCCGCCATAAAACAGATAAACCGTGTTTTGGGGGCTCAGCTCTTGGTCTACAGGGACGACGGGTTCGAACTGAAAAATTCATTTTGTGTTGAATAGTCCATTTATTGAGAAGGCTATATAACATTTCGCTTTGACTAATAGGAGTGGAGCAGCAATAAGAAATGTAATGAAAGCGAGAAATTTTATATAATTGTATAAAATGCTTGGAACGCCGAATACACGTACATTTTTGAGGTAGACCGTGCAACGCCTGGCAATGCAGCTAGTAGACTTATAATTGCTGGGGAGGAGATATTTTGTTTTGCAATTAAATGTATACTCTGTAAAATTCCCTCCACGAAAGTGATCATTTATTTTTAATTTAATCAATCGACAATTCACCCCTGAGGGGGGGGGGCACCACGTTGTAAAACTGCGCACCGCGTAGCAACCCCCTCTATAGGTGTGGGGGGAGGATTGCTACGAGTTTTTTTTTAATGAAAAAAACGTTCAAACTTTGGGGGGTTTTTTTTGCAACTTAAACAGTCATGCGTAAGTTCGAATAATACTCGACTTGAACCAAATAAAGAGGAACAAAAAAAAATTTTTTTTGACAAATTGACCCATAGTTACTGGGGGGGGGGAATTTTTTTGGCAATCAAAATAATGAAACTAATACCCTGTAAAATTCCCCCCCACGAAAGTGATCATTTTTTTTTAAGTTTCATAATCGATACTTTACCGCTGGGGGGCACCACATTCGCCCCAACATAGCTGGGGGGGAAATTCGCTACGGGTTTTTTCTTATTAATTTAATGCTATTATATAGTTTTTAGCCATTTAACTCATCACTTTGATATTTTTCATTTTTTTGACCTTTCATCCACCCACGCAGCCGTGTGACCCAAAATTAGTGGGGGGGATTCGAGCCAAAGTTTTAAATTGCATTTTTTTATTATTTTAACCGGCCACAATCCATAAAAGAGATAAATCGCGTTTTCGGGGGTCAGCTCTTGGTCTATTAGCAATTTTCAGAGTTTTAAGCACTTGTCAGTAGTTTATAATGCCAGAAAAATACAGATGCAACAACTATTCAATATTCGAAGAAAAAATATTTTAATTAAAATACATGTTACAGTTAAAAAAAAAAAATACTGCTTCTAAACCTCACCCTTCTCTTCCCCCAAAGAAAAAAATAAACTAAAACATGCGCATAAAAATCACCCCCTCCCATACAGAAAAAGGAACTTAATTAAAGCATAAATTACACAATTATAACAACGAATCCCTCTCCCTCCAAAAGAAAACGAATTTGATTAAAATACTCATTATACATTTTAAACAAAATGGAAATCCTACTCTCGCATGGAAAAAAAAAAAGAATTTAATTCAAGTACGCATTACAACCGGAGCAAAACAAAAGTTCCCCTTCCATAAAAAGAAGGAATTTTATTAAAATACACATTTAGAGCAAAATAAAATATTTTCATCGCTCCTCCAAAGAGAAAAAAATTTCATTCATATAAGCACCCCTACTGAATCACGATCGATCAGCTTAGTGGTGTAGATAAGTGAGGAGGGGGGGGGGTAAGAGGTTTTACTTCTAGCGCGACCTCGCTGATTCTGCCCATTACAAAATAAAGTGATCCATTTCCGCTTTCAGTTCGTCCGGCATCTCTCGTGGTGAAGCTGTACCAGTACCATATCTTGGAAGGCCATGGTGGCCTGATCGGTAAAGCGTCGGACTCGTAACCAAAGGGTCCCGGGCTTGATGCCAGACGATCTAAGATCTTCCGTGTTCGTTAATGGTGACTGGGGCACGTAAAATATGTCGTAGTAACAAAGTCCTCCATGTGGTTCAATACCTCTGGGGGATCCCTGGACCAGTGCTTCTTGTCTGGATCAATAAAGAAAGCTGTCTTTAGAGGTTCATCGAACCGGTTGAACCATTAATAGTGGGAGGTACGGGGACTAGGGTGGTTCAAAAATACATGTAAAAAAAGTTCTCCTAGATAACAGGACACCCCTCAATATTTTTAGACGAATGGATAGTAATATACTCGAAGAATTTTAGCTTCCTACTTCAACTGAAAGAAGGTGCTCAAGCCCCTCCCTCAAGCTTCATACGTATGGGGAGGAAGGGGGGGGGATAAAAAGTACATTGAACTGAAAAAACAATGCTACATATTATAATATACACTTAGTAATATGTATATATATTGCATTTAAATAATTATTTACAAAAAAAAAAAAAAAAAAAAACAACAACTGGGGAAATGAAATGCTTCTAAATTTGTAGCTTTTTCTATACTGCGTTTAATGTTAAATTAAGGGGTCATTGTGCACCCTCTTTAAATTTGAATTGGAAGCTAAAATTTTTACATAATAATACTATTAGTAAGTGTAAAAAAAAATAGGTGGTGTCCTGGACTCGAACTGAAAAAAAGTTTTTTTGAACCACCCTACGGGGGACCCTGGAGTGTGATTTATGATACCATATCTTGCCCTAAAACAGAGGAGAGTTTCTCCTGCTATTTGTATTAGGCTTTTTTTTTTAAATTTTATTTTGGAACTTCCACCCCTTTGCTTCTAGGTGCTTAAACTGCAACATTTATTTCTGAAAAGACATAAATATTTAGTACATCGTCCTCTTCCACTGGAAATGAAAACAATTACAAACGGAGGAAGGAGAGTTTCTCCTGCTATTTGCATTAGACATCTCTTTTTTTTTAAATAAATTTTGGCACTTACACCCCCTTGCTTCTAGGTGCTTAAACTACAACATTTATTTCTGAAAACACATAAATATTTAGTACATCGTCCTCTTCCACTGGAAATTAAAACAATCACAAACGGATATCAAGTACAACAATTTTTCAATACGAAAATGGCTTTTATTTTTAAAAGATTAAATTCCAAAACATTTGCTATTTTTTTACATTTTCGTTACACCTAGAGGACGAAAGAGTGATTTGTTAAAAATCGCAGAGGACTTCTAATCCTGTTACGTATTTAAATATCGTTTTAGCATTCCATCTTCAACACGACCCAGGAGTGGAGCGTTGATGAAAAAAAAACTGCTCACACGTCCATTTCACTTATCCACGAACCCTTTCTTTCCGCACCGTTAAATCATAAAGCGGAGCAAGTGAAAGGAACTCCAACGTCAGGAAGGATCGCTGCCTCTAATGCGGGAGATCTGCCAAATTTGCTGAATATTTTCTTTCTTTAACATCCGTCCGTTACGGGTGCAGCCATTCGTCATAATATCCTCATTTATCCCGAATCTATCTGTAAGACTTTCTCTGGTAGTTCGTTATCTCGTTTGCGATTCTGACCGCTCGCATTCAATTTGGAATTTTGACGTAAGTTGTGGATAATGTTTTGTAACGTTCGCGAATATTTTAAACAGTTTTTTTTTCACTATATGCTCAAGGAGAAAATATTTTATCCTGTACGTACACATGAATTTAAGTTGTTTTCAAAAGACGTTTCGAATGACATGTTTGCTGTTAGAAATATGGCGGTAAAAAGAAAAAAAAGTTTATTGATTAGCCTTTACTGTAGAAGTGTTGCATTTTTTCCCACATAAACTTTCCTTTTTCGTAGAATTTCTTTGAAAATATGTTTTGTCCATGTCTGTAATGACGTAGCATGAGGTTGAGTCCTAAGATACATGCTAAGATTTTCTTTACACCTGGCAACGTAATTGAATAAATTTTCAAACGGGCTGAAATCAAGATGTGTTAACTAGGGAGAAAATGGAGAACTCGCCCGGCGTCCTTCACACGACAGTCAACTCATCAGGCACATGTGCAGCTACCATTATCTTCCCAATGAGTTGGATCTATTTCCAGTTTATTCAACTTATCGCGACATAGTTGAGCATTTGCTTTATACGCAAGTAAACTAGTTGAGTCAACTCGGTACAGGTTCAACAACGTTGTGAAGCAGCTGCTCGAATAAATTCGGCTTATTCGAAGAAAAGTTGATTCAACTGAGTTGCCTCGTGTGAAGACAAAGAAAAATGCCAGTCAACTAGTTGACTGGCAGCCTCTTCTCACCCTGTACAAACATTTTCAATTAAAAACAGTTTCGGAAAAAAAAAAACAATATCACACTGGTTCGTGTGCTGTCGTATTAGAACACCCTTTAGAGTTTTTTTTAAAAAAAAGCATTTTTATCCCCGTTGGGATTACAAAAACCGAAATTCGTGAGGCGAAGCAAAAAGGGTACGACAAAAATACTGTTACCTTTGCCAAAATAGCAAGTATGAAAAATACTGCTCCGTGGACGCGCGTAGTATCCAATCTGCTTCCCGGGAAAGCGAATATTTAGTCAAGAATTAAACAAAGTGGTTTTTCGTTCCTTTTGAATATCACGTTCGTTTTAGATAAATTCAAAAATTGAGTTAAAGAGAGTCACATTAAAAAGTATTTGGTGAAAGATTTAATAAAAACTGAAAAGCTGAGGATATGTAAAATGTCAAGTCAAATGAAATACTAAAGCGCCAAGAAACATAAAAGAATATCAAGCTAATGAGAAGTGAATTTTTCTTTGGTAGAGTGTGGAGTAAATATAGGTTTAAATTCATAAAAACGCCGTTAATGAAGTTTCTAAAATAAAATTTTTCTAACGCTTTTTATATTTTTTTATTTTCTGAACAAAAGTGTTTCTCAGTTAAAGCGTGTGGAGAAGAGAATTTCTTCTACTTGTTATTATTTTTTTATTACTTAAAAAGATGTGAATGTTTTCCTGTTTAATGTACGGGGTATGCTGTTCAATAAGTAATAAGACTAAATTTACTGCCGTGAAACTACTACTCATGGGAATGTTAATTCCTGCGGCATGAGAAATGTCTGTGGTCTGTACTAACAAAAGTTACCGTTGGTTGGTACGTCCAGACCCATGTTCCTGAGTCAGGGTTGGCCGGATTGGACCCAATTGGGTTGGACCCAATGGGTTTTTTTTGAAAAAACCCATTATTTAGCCCACTTTTGGGGTTTTTTTAAATTTTTTGAGAAGTTTTTTAAAAAAGTAATTAATTTAAATACTTTTACAATTTAAACTTCTATTTTATTTGTTCTTCACCACAGACAATGGACATAAAAAATGAATTTTGAACTTTAATAGTATTTCTTAACTCTTAATGGCATTAAAAATACTTCAAAGATTTAAAAAATATATATTTAACTTTTATCTTTAACTGGTCAATAAATAACTCAAATTATCTTGACTAAGTCCTGTCACGTCTGGTTTTCTCAATATTTGTAGATTGTACAGAGGAAACTACTCTAGCTAAAAGGCTTTCATGTGAATTATTTTCTGGTCGGACAGAAAACAGAATTGGATGTACAGTATTTTCATTATCTTACAAAAAAGTTTAATATTTCTTAATCTGAACACAGAAATAGAAAAACAGGCAACATAAAATTCAAAGAAATGTCTTCATTAAGCTGGAATTCAGTAAATAGGGATTTAAACTACTTGAGGTTCTACAGTAGTTTTGCATAAAAAATGAAATACAATAAAGTAAAATGCAAAAAAAATAGTAGTAATTAAAAATAAACAATAGATTTTATCACTCAAGAAGTAATTTTGCCTTAACTGTTGGTAATCATGGAAACTAAAAAATCTGAAACTTCACCATTCTTGGGTTTTGTCGTCTTTCATACTCTTCTTCAGAAAACGCTGAATTTTAACTAGTTTTCCAGCTTTTTTTACCCCAAGACAATTCTTGTGCTTTGTTCATATACGTACGCTACAATATGCTACAAGTACCCCCACATTTTCCCTAAAAAAAGACAAAAAAACCCACATTTCTTATAAAACACCCAGCTTTAGTTGGGTTTTTTTGGGTTTTATTTAAAAAAAAACCAAAAAACCCTAGGTCCATGGGCTTTTAAAAAAAAAAACCCGGGTTTTTGCCAACCCTGTCCTGAGTATCACGTGATTGAATTGAAACCTTTTGGCGGGCGCCTATAAGAAATAAAACTAAGTTACTGCTACGAAACCACTCATCGGAATGTTAATTTCTGTGGCATGAAAAATGTTTGTTGTCTGTATTAACAAAAGATGCCGATATTTGGTGGGTACATACTCATGTTTCTGAGTATCAAGTGACTGTTGGCGGGTGCCTACAAAACTCAGCCAGTTGACAAAATGGAAGTGTCGTAGGATCAAAGTTTTGCGATTAAAGTTTGTTTTCGTCTGGAAAAATCATCATCGGAGTTCTTTGATCATGATACGCGAAGTTTTCAACAATGAAGCAATGTTTATAGTCAGTACTTTTTGCTGGCATAAAGCTTTTAAGGAAGGCAAGCAGAATATGGAAGATTTTGAACAACCTTCAACCTCCATCACAAAGACAATGATTAACACTGCTGCTATTATCATCAAGTGGAATCCCAGAATCATTTTACATCAGTGAGTTTTGGCTGTTTCTTCAACTTAAGAAATATTTACAAAGCAAATATATTAAAAGCAGCAAAGCACGTCTAAACTCTGCGAGGTGGCTTTGAAATGGCTCTCACAAAAGTAACGTTCACAAGTTTTTAAGAAGTGGATAGAACGTTGGAACGAATGCATTTAGTCCCGCAGAAGTTATTCTTAAAAAAACCATGTAAATTATGACGATTAAAATTGTTTTGTATTTTTTATAAATTTGGTCTTATTACTGAACAGCCCTCGTATATTGTACTCAAAAGGCATTTTATTCGTATTCAGTATTTTGATTTGTAAAAAACTTTCGTTAGTTTCAATGAGTTCAATGCGCAAATACGAGACATGAGTAAATTTTTATGGGCCTCAAAACATTGACGTTCATAGTTAAAGTTTTACAAAGCACAAATAATTGTAGCTATTGCTTTCCATATCAATGTTTATTTATTTATATTTATTCGTTTATTTATTTTTGTTACGAGTTACGAGTGTTCTTTCTTTGCTCTTTTGTTTTATTTGCAAAAGATATTTCAAACATCACGTTTCAATATTACGTATTTTTTTATTAAAAAAAAAGTCACGCCTTGATAAAGAGTTAGTTATCATAAAAATGCTAACGGAATAGAAAGATAATGCAAAATGTGCTCGTATGCTTGAAATAAGTAAAATCTCAACTTCATCGGATAATTTAAAATTTAGGTGAGTCACTAATTGGAATCAAGTATATACAGAGTCAGGAAAAAGCATGGGTTCATAGGGCGTGGGCTCAGAGCCCCAACTTTTGGAGGGCACCAAATCTAGCTAACGTTTAAAAAAGTTGGAGTAATTTCACATCGCACTACAGTAAGATGTACGTATGAAATCTAGAAAGAAAAATTATTCTTGAAATTTTTAACTAACAAATTTCAAGTCATTCCCCCATATTACTTGACGTTACATACTGTTGCATGAAAAAGTTATATAACAGATTTTTTTTTATATTTGCGTCCTGCGGCAATATACAAGTGTAAAGATAATCGACAAGTCCAATATTGTTTCACAAAATTTTCAATGAAAGTAAATTGTATACATATGTTTCGAGGTTGCTAAGAGTTTCTGCTTCATTGAAAAACTTATTTGTGTAAAAAAAAAAGCTATTGATATTGCCCACCATCATTAATTACTTCTAATTATAAGTTACTAATTATACACTAATTATAAGATATTCTGTTTTGAAGCTATAAAACAGTGAAGAATAAATTAAAGGTGAAGTTCACCAGGTGCAACTTTAAAAATAACCTTTCTTTTATTAAAAACATTTTTTAGCGAGCAACATAAATCTCCTTCGTAATTATAGAGCAAAATTGTTCATTTTTCTATCTTTTGGCTCAAGAAAATGTTGTATCTCAACGTTTAATTTTGCTTAAGTTTGATATCGTGTGTTGTTTACAGCAATTTAAATGAAATCCCTGCTTGTAGTAGAATATTTAAACTCTAAGTGAGTGCGTTGAAATGTTGTCGAGCCAGCTAATTAGACTTTCGAATTTATGCTTCAAAAAGATTTAATTTTACTGGTAAACTCCAACAGCAGGCAGTTTAAAACGGAAAATTACGCACTAGTTTTTAATTTTTAAACTTTTAAAGTTGGTTAGAGTGATTACTTTGTAAATACAAGTTTTTTTTCCTGTAGTTTAGTTATTGAAATTAAACGCATAATAGCAGCAATAAATGATATAACAAGTAAGCATTTAAGTTTACTAAACAAGTATGTTTCCTTTGGGTTTATCTAAAACCAAGTCTTAATATACAGGGAATCTGTGGATATTTTTGCTAATGTAGTTCTTTTTTACGTTTATGCGATTTTTTACATATTAGACGGAATTCTGACTTCTCCCAAGGTTTCTCACATTCAAATTTCCAGGATTAATTAGTTTTATTATTAACTGTATACATTTCTTTACGTCTTAGACGTGGTGTACAACGTAGAGCTGTCTGCTCGTGGTGCACCCAGGGCAATGATTCATAAGGCCAGTGGCGCAGCGAAGGGGAGGGTTTTGGGGGTGAAAACACCACCAGAGTCATTGGTTTTAACAAAAATAAATTCTAATATAATAGTTTATGCATATGAAAGGGCTGTTTTGATCAAAAACAAACCCTTCAGAAGGTATTTTTCATCAAAAAATCCCCTCCAGAAGGTATTTTTGATTAAAAAAAATAATCCAGAAGGTATTTTTCATCAGAAAAAAATACAACAAACCCAGAACCTATTTTTGATTAAAAAAAAACCTTCCAGAAGGTATTATTTCTGGATGCGCTAGTGCATAGGGCTAACTGGTCTACAATTTTCAGAATGACATTCTTGCACGGCCCATCTCGCAATCTAAGAGAACTAATAAACTGGAAACATTTACATCACTGCAAGATTCTTAATGGAATTAACTTTGAAATTGCAAGGTAAAAGATAGCCTTTTTTTGGGGGAGGGGGGCGGAGGGGGCGTGACTTCGGTTTTTGTTCTTACTGTATAATTCATCAATTGTTTATTCTTCTGATTTTTGTTTTCATGTGTTGTACTATTGTTGTTGTTCAATGTTATTTTGTATGCCTCGTTTAAAAAAAATATATATACAGTGGCTTCCAAAAGTGTTCGTACACTTTGAAATTTTTTAGTAAAACCAAAATAACTCGAAACTGAATTCGAATATGAAGTCCAGTATTTTTTAACATCATTCCTATGTTATTCTAAATACAACCCAATGGTTTTTTTCAAAATATTAACGGATCTTTTTTTTTGAAATGGGTCAGAAAACGAACAGACAGAGAAATAACACGCCACAAAGGTCATCGTACACTCAAATATTTTCGAATAAATTCATGATTAAAATTATCATATGCAGTTTTATTAATATTTTTGCATTGTGTTGACTCTTATAAGTCATTTGGCTTTAATGTTTTGTTTATTTAGTCCTTAATATTGTGCTTATTACTGTAAAATGGCTGGTATTCGTAAAAAACCGCAAACACCATTCAAAGTTTGAATTTTTTTCACACAGTAGTCGTAAATTGGTTTGAAATGTCTCTAAATTAGTTAATTTATTTGTTTGTATAGTAAAGTGCTTGATAAAACGCTTTAAAGAAAGGAATCGGGCCGAAAACAAGGTAAGAAAAGGTCAAACGGCAAAGTTGACAAAACGTGATCAGAGATTTAAAGTTAAATGTGTATTTTTCATAATTTTTTTTTTTTGAGTGTTGTAAAAAAATTCTGCAGAGTTAAATGAAACATTTTGCATTTAATTTTCACCTAAAATTGTTCGTTAAGTTCTCTTTTTAGCTGGTTTAAATGGGAAGACTTCCCGCAGAAATTTTCTGGGTCGTGCGAAAAACAGAAAGCTTACGCTTTTCGTCGCAAAATCAATGATAAATAAGCTAAAAAGGTTTTAGAGTCACGTCTTACTTACAGATAAAAATTAATTCAAAATTTTTGGTTAAATTGTTGTATAACTGTAAGTAGAAGAAAAAATAGGAACTTAATTTTAAGAACTTATTTGGATCAGTTAATCAGGACGGTGGAGGTGTTCTAGTGTGAGGGTGCATATTAACATCAGGATTTGGTAGTTTGTAATTTTTTGATGAAATAATGAATCATGCTGTTCCTTTAAATATTTTAAAAACCAATTTTGAACTCTTAGCCAAAAATTTGGTTATTGGAAAAACTTTGTTTTTTATCAAGAAAACGATAAGAAGCACACGGTTTTCAACGTTTGTGTCTAGTGCCTCGAAAATTGTCCTAAAGTTTAGAAAATACCCCCTCAATCTCCAGATTTTAACTTAATGTAGCGTATTCAGAGATATCTGGAGGCTAGATAACGAAAATTGGGCTTTAAAACGAAAATAGAGCTAGAAACAGTAAGACTCGAAGTGTGGTTGAACACTTACTCAGAAATTACGCAAAAAATAGGAAAGAAAAAGAATGAAATCTATTCCCAGACGTTTAAAAGGTGTTATTAATACTGTGTGATATTCTACTAATTAATAACTTAACCAAAAGTTGGATTATTCAACAATATATAAACATTTTATAAAGTGTGCGAAGACTTTTGTGAGATAAAACTTCCGGCACTTTTTGGTTTTTGATTTTTAAAAAATTAAGTTTTAATATTTTTTAAAAACTTTTCATGTAGTTTTTTTAAAAATTGATCATAGATCTTATAATTAAATACCTATTCCGAAATATTAATTCTAACCAATGGATTGGGACCTATTTCGTTGAAAGTCGAAGGTGTACGAAGACTTTTGTGAGCCACTGGTATACTATATAGAAATTATCAACGTCTTTACACGATATGAATGAACAAAACTCCATTTTACATTTGCTATAAACATTATATTTTTCATAAAAGTTTCTCGAATGCTTCGCTATGGATTTATCCAACATAGCTTTTATGCATATTAAAAAATAGTTTTCATTCAACTAGTTAACAATATCATTTTTTAATATTTTTAAAACATTGATATTGGGTGCTAATTTCCTGCTTCAACACTAACTATTCTAATTTTAGACAAAACTCGACGTTTCACCTTTCGGAAATTTCAGAAAGAAGGAAATAATGTTGATATTTTTGAAGTCGAAAACCTAATCTTTCAATCATGATTCATAAGCGTTGCCATATCCACTGTAACGGATGCGAAACACTTCAATCATCTCCAACAGACTCCAAGAAACTAATAGTCTTCTTCGCACGAAGTTGATCTAAAAATACATTCAAATTCTCATTGGATACTGAAATGCTTAGTTTCAAAGTCGTAATCAGACTTTTGTTTCGGGGACGATTTTACCAAGCACATTTTCTCTAGAAGTCTATATAATCAATAAAATTTGATTTCATTTGTATATTCTATTGATTTTTGTTAAAGTTGTATATTTAAATGAGGGGGTACTGTTTTAAGGACACCAACATGAGCAAATAAAGAAAATTGCATATAAAAGAAAGAAATCTGTTGTGTGCACTACATAACCTCACACCTGTTAAATATTCGATAGCATTTCAATAACTCAAAAGAATAGGTGCGTGTATACTTTACGCGCATTCGAAAAGATTAATTCATATTTTTTGAAACATATATGATATGCTAAATAAAGGGTTTAGCCCTTGCAAATTTTAAGAATTTTGATGCTTTTGTTAGAGTGAAGTATTCAAAATTAGAAAAAACACTGAGTTTGCAGCCAGGTTAGGTTTGAACCAACTAATACAGAGTAAGTTGCTTGGTAAATTTTAAAGCTAACTCAAATTTAGAGCAAGCAATTTCCTCTTTTCTTATTTACATGTGTACACGTGCCAATTAAATGTCATCTTCAGTTTCATGCTCCACAGTTCGAAGGAAAAACAACGGGGTCGTTTCCAAAATTTTAAAAGTGTTTTTTTCTGAAAGAGCATGCTTAAAGACATAGGATCTGACCATTTTTTAAATAACTTATTTAAGTTTAATATTTTTAAAAAATTACTTAAATCGGAGCGCTTTTATTGTTTACACTTCTGTCGTGTGACATCACAAATGATGAAATGCCATTCAATGTTGCCATTCACAGAACAAAATATTTCATTCGCATCTTTACTCACGGTGTACTGGCAACGACATGGTTGATAACAAGCGTAGAGCGCAATTTGAATTCGCTGCTTGATTATCATAACGTGGAAACGTAATAGAAAGAAGCGCCAAATTGCATCATTTGTGACGTCATAAAGACCAAGCCTTGTTTGAAAAATCGGACATTTTAAAAAATTAATTAAAAAAAACCGTTGGGAAAATGAAAGTATTTTCTGGGTCCATGTATTTTTTTTTTTGCTCATTCTATCCATTTCAATAACTAAAAGTAGTACTTTTGACTGAAGGAAACCACCCCATTCTAGATGTTGTACATTTTGTGTATGATATTTTAAATCTTGAAGTAGTTGAATGATGAATCTAGATTAAAGCAGGATATTAGTTACTGAGCTGGCATATTAATTTAAATTTTTCTGAGAATGTTCCATGTGTGTCCATGTCCAAGCGTAGGATAACGTTTCGACGATTTGCTTAGTTAGTATCGTGAAATTTTGAGATTGGCGTAGAGCGCATGAACTTCAGGTTATTGATGTATTTACTGAATAATTCAAAATATTTTTACCCAAGATTCTGTATAGTGTGCCAAAAACTGCCGACATTAAGAAAATACGCAGAATACGGGTAATGTTAGCCACATACAAAACAGAAGCAGAAAGAAGAGAAAGATGGAAAAGAAGAACAGTTAAAACGAGACAGAGACTCAAGCATAAAAGAGTAAAAGGAAAGAATAAGAAAGAAAAAAAAGGAGGGGGAGGAAAAAAAGCTATGTCATTCTAAAAAAGTCATCGCTGTATTGTAAAACTTCTTTTGCTTTAGGAAAGTTATGTTCTAAGGCAAGTAAAAATTTGCTTAAAAGCTGAAGAAATAAATATCTCGACAATGATAAATGGATCAATGGATGGCAATGTAAAAAACGTGCGTTTTTCTTTCTTTTCTAATTTTTTGTTTATTTCACATTTTTCTTGACTACTTATTTGCTTTAATTCGTGTTTAAAAACAATCATATATTATTGAGGACGTTGTTTTAATGTCAAAAGATATCAGTTAAATACCGTCTTTACTACAAACGAAATCAGAGTTGTTGAAGTATGCTGAAAATCAAAAGGTATCTAACAGTGTGTTGCTCATATCTGGGCTAGCCAGACGTCTCGGTTTGACCAGGACAGTCCCGGTTTTTAAACTAAATCCCGGTGTCCCGGCCGGTTTATTTCACCCCAGAAAAAGATAAATTTGATTACAAATGACAAAAAAGGTCTAAAAATAGTTAATTGTGAATGATTATGTAGGATAATTACTTTATGAAATGTATCATTGACTTGTAAAATTAATATCGGATTAGAAGGCGGGGGACTTGTGAGGATTTTTAAAGGAATAAAAGAAAAAAAAACTTAATTTGCATTTTGACCTCTTGAATTCAAATTATGTTTTTCGCAATCACGAGTGTGTGTGTGTATGTAGGCGTGTGTGTTTATGTGTGGGGGGATGTGTGTTTGTGTCTGTGTACAGGTATGAGTGTGTGGGTAGTTGTGTGTATGAGTGTTTGTGTGGGGAGGGATGTGTATGTGTTATGTAGGCATATGTGTTTGTGTATGTATGCAGGCATGATTGTGTGGGTACTTGTCTGTAGGTGTGTGTGTGTATGTGTAGGTGTCTGTATGTATGCGTGTGTGTGTGTTTGAGTGTGTGCATGTGTTTGTGTGTGTATGTGTTTGTGTATGTGTGTACGTGCGTGTATATATGCGTGTAAGTGTAGGATATGGATGCAAACTAGAGACAGTTTTCGCTAGAGGAGCAGCATCGTAAGGCGGCCGGTCGACGGTGATGCTGCAGAGGGAGGCGGGGGGGGGGAATAAAATCATAGGACATCTAAACAGTCAAATGAAAGCAATAAGCAATCGTGATTGCTCAAAAAAAAAAAAAAAAACTCTTAGTCTTATAAAATGAAAACTACACTCTATAGCAAAAAAAAAATCGACGCATGAGTTGCCCGATTGAGGCGAAAATTGATGGATAAGAAGACAATGTACAGAATAGTAAATTATTAAAATCTCAGAACAATTGAATAATATATGTCAGAGTTACAGTAACAAGTTCAATAAAGTGTTGACCCGCCTCTAGCCTAGATACAAGCTGAAGCACGGTTTGGCATAGTCCAATAAAGCTCACGGCTGGTGCCCTGCGGCATTTCCTGCCAAATTCGCTCCAATTGTCGAACAAGGTCATCAATATTCCGTGCCAGATGCAATAGCCTCCCCAGCATATCCGAGATATGCTCGATGAGAGAGAGAGAGAGAGATCTGGCGATCTGGCAGGCCAAGGAAGTGTCTGACAAGCTCGCAGACAGTTCATAGCAACACGTGCCGTATGTGGTCTGGCATTGTCCTGCTGAAAAACACAGTCTAGAGTACTGCAAAAGGAACGGTAGCAAAACAGGCCGTAGGATGCCGTCCACGTACCGCTGTGCAGTAAGTGTACCTCTAAACTAATTACGACCAAAAGGGTCCTGCTCTCAAAGGAAATGGCACCTCAGACCACAATGAACTTATTGAGGGCCCGTGTGGCATGCAATAGTAAAAGCAGAATCCCTCTTCTGCCCTGGGTCAGTCGGCGCGAGCGTGGATTTCGCTGTCTCGACCGTTTGTAAATAGTCATGGTACACACTGGTGTTCAGGTTGAACGTCTGATAGAGATGAAGAAGTCGCTGTGACAGCTGATCGAACAATCACTCTGTCTTCACGATCTGTTATGGTCCTTGGTCGACCGCTACTATCCTGACGCTAAACTCAGCCATTTTCGACCCATCCTTGCCGCATCTTCGAATCGCTTCGACTCAAATGACGAGCGATTCTCCGATTTTTCCAACCAGCCTTTTTCAATTCAATGATACGACCTCTCTCAAACTCCGGCAACTGCTCTTAATGAGCACGAACCCTGCGGTGAGGCTTTTTTTAAGTTGTTGAAAAGTAATCTGAATTGCAATCAAACCGAAATTTTTAACAACCGTTGAAGAACTGCTCCATATATACATCTGCTGGATGCGCTGAAGATCAAACTATTCATTCATTGGACACCGAATTTTAATCAATTGCATATCTGGTCAAAAAAAAATGCATACAAAATTTCAAAGCAACCGATGATTGCTTCTTTCTGCGTCGATTTTTTTTTTATACAGTGTATGTATAAATATTGTTCATTTTTTTTATTCCTCATTCAAAGTGTTCTTTTCTAACTGAAATAAATTGTAAATATTTACATCTTGGGAGTGAAATGTTCAAATTTTATCTGCTTATGTCATTTTTTACTACCCTGCATTAATTTCATAATTAGTAACCATTTATTTATAGCATTAAGAATAAACAGCCCTATAAAACGCTCCAAAAATCAGCCAGGGGTGTGTACCCCTTTGAATACTAGCGTCCTGGGGGGGGAGGCATCCGATGTCCCGATTGAACGTTACAGAAATCTGGCAAGCCTAGTACGTCATATTTATCTCCACTACTCACAAAGTAAACGCTGAAATGTCATTTTTTGCTAAGATATGAAAAAAACAATAATTTCTTTTTCCGAAAAGACAAGTTACGTAACCTTTTTACTTCCTTTTACAAAAAAGGAAGTATTGTATTCGCAAAAAAATTTTCACTCAAAATTCGGCCTTAATTTCCATTTTGCTCACCCCCGAAATAATGTTGAGTTTTTTTTCAACCCGACCACACGCGGATAAGTGCCTAAGAAGGTATAGGCACCCGAAATATCCATTTTGACATTCCCCGAGTTAATTACAACGACTTTTCTCGTGACGTACGTATGTACGTATGTGCGGATGTATGTCGCATAACTCAAGAACGGTATATCCTAGAAAGTTGAAATTTGGTACGTAGACTCCTAGTGGGGTCTAGTTATGCACCTCCCCATTCTCTCTTTGGGTGCATTCGGGTGTTTCCAAAGGGGTCTTTTTCCCCTTTTTGGAGGGAAATCATTGTTAATTTCGATGCAAACTCAAGTGGTGTTATAATTTGGTGGACACTTGGCGATATATCGCCAGTCTTTTGGTCGCCGTTTTGTCGCCAAGTTGGCGACAAATTTGGTGATTTTTTAAAAAATCTGGTTTCAATTTGGCCACTGGTGGTGATATTTAGAGAGTGAACTATTGAATCACATTAAAATTGCCAATAATGGGAAAATGACTTTAAAATTGGAGTAAAAGGAAGTCATGTGATGCACACATCAGCTCGTTTCGCAACAATTCATTGTTGACAACCATTATTTCGATAAGATGATATGACTGCAGACAGACTTACTCCAAATATTGATCAGATAAACGTCATAATTACAATATATAGTAGCTTATAACAAACGATTCAATGATTATAGAAATTGATCGGTTAAAACTAATTATGTTTTTACTTAACGACAACATGAAATGCCCTAATTCTTCAATTGAGGCAGTGGGAAGCAAAGGGTGGACTTTTTAAATTTTCCTATAAAACGTTTCAAGTTCAAATCCAAGGTAGGTTTTCACTGAACTTTTTTTTCCAAAACATGCTGTATAGCAGCACCTACCGGAGCTACTAGTACCATCTCTTGCTCCAACGCAGAGAAAAGGTTCCCCTGGTATTTGTACTGGTTATCTACCAAATTTTAATTTTGGCACTTGCATCCCTTTGCTTCTCCCTGCCTCAATTAATTACGGAAAAGTGTATTCAACTGCTAAAAATGTTTGTTATTCAAGATTTTAACTTTAACTAACAAATTCTTTCAACTAACAAGTCTTAACAAGCCCTGAAGACGATCCTCTCCGTAATGTGGTGTTAAGTCATATATAATTTTTTCACAATGTTTTTATATTTACTTATTTTTTTCGGCTACAAATTTTTTGTTTCTTTGAATCAGAATAGTCACCGCACATTTTTAAAAGAATATCCACTTCAAGAATTTATTACGAAGAGGAAAAATCGTGAAATAAATAGAATGTTTATTTTTTTTTTTTTATCTCTTTGTCTTCCGCACAGCGTCTTCAAAAAAAAAAAAAAAATTTTTTTTTGATCTTCTGTTTCAATCTTTGATTCAGTTTTCATGTATGAATGTTATTGGTATTCCTTATGGTACTCATAAAAAATAAACACAGAAAAGCATCAATAATTTCAATTATAAAATTAAAGTAAATCGTAAAATGTCCTCCTCTACAACGAAAAATTTTATTGTGGTTTGTTACTTATTTAACCGAATGATTTCAAGCTCATTCAAATATTTAATCGGAAAAACGGTAACATCACCATTTTATACGAAATCTTTTCTAACACGCTTTTATTAGCTTCACCTGAATGTATGTATCTTGTAACGGAATCTTGCAGCTCAAATTTCGCCCACTTCCTGCGATCGGATTCTTTTGAAATTTGGCACGCGACCTCAGACCCGATGACAATGCAATATTCTATAATCAAATTAATTAACTCTTTTAATTGTTAGTTTCCTCCAATTTTAATCAATATTTTGGCATAAATCCAACAATGTGAAAAAGGAAATTTTTTTAAAAACACATTAAAAAATGCTCGCAAAAATTATTTAAAAATATCTACAAAAACCTTTAATTTTTCTGCGTCAGACAAAATTTGTTCCAATGTTCCAAGGTAATTAGAACATGAAATATAATTGTTTTTAACTAATTTCATGCCAAAATTTAGGTGAGCCTTCAATTGGAAATTCATTGCTGATCAGACCATTCTTGAACAAAACTTTTATTCAAATGCATCTCAAATTTTCAAAGTAATATAAATATGATTTCCGCAAACATATATCGATGACTCACAGTAGCTTCCCATCGGGGTGCCCTTGTCTTAACTTCAAGATATTACCTCTCACTCGTTTTATAAATAACTTCGGCGCCTGATAATTCTCCAACATAAGACTAAAAAACAGAAAAATAAAACAATAGTTTAAAAAACTAAAAAAACTCGCTTTCGTAGCAAAATGAACTAAAAAGTGAAAAATAATCTTTGGATGATAGTAGTTGACCAATCACTTAATTTTAATTTAATACAAAAAAGCGTGGGGGGCTTCTTATCAGTTGTCTTGAATTTCTTCCATTTGTTGTCCAAGCAAAAATATAAATAGACAGCACCCCACGCTTTTTTGTATTACATTAAAATTAAGTGATTGGTCAACTACTATCATCCACAGATTATTTTTCAATTTTTAGTTCATTTTGCTACGAAAGCGTGTTTTTTTAGTTTTTTAAACTATTATTTTATATTTTAAACTAACTTAAGTATTGGAAAGTGTACGAGAAAAAAGTTTTACTAGTGCATTTACTTATAGTTGACGTACTATCAGTGACGTATGAAACACCCTATTTGCTTTCATACACTTTACGTAGAGACTTGCGAAAATCCGCCTGCCCATATGACAGCCATTATGAAGAAGGTGACATAGAGGTGAATTTAAAAACATACTGAAAATATAAACTGTGGAAAAACATAAAGTTGCTAAAAAGCGTTATACGGTGGTGCCCTAACGACCAGTGGCGTAGCTAGACCCGACTTTCGGGGGGGGGTTACTTCTTTTATATATATATATATATATATATATATATATATATATATATATATATATATATATATATATATATATATATATATGTATGTATAATCGCTTGGAATTTTTTCCTTTTCTTCCTTTTTTTTTTCTTTCTCTTCTCTCTTCTTTTTCTCTTTTTTTTTTTTGAGACTAACTTTTCGGGGGGGGGTTTTGTCCCCAAAACCCCCCCCTTAGCTACGCCCCTGCTAACGACGGCCCACAGGCCAGATGGGATCTCCGCAAGGTTAATTCTGCCGTGTGCAGGTAAAGGGCAGTAACTGCAAATTTTTCTTTTTTTTTTTTTTTTTTTTTTTTTTTTTTTGTATTTTTGTCATCTATTATACGTTATCTTTATTGTACAAGCTTACTTATTTGGTTTCCGCTGAAAAAAAGCGCAAAAAAAAAGTCTAATTCCAACATTTTCCTATTATTAGTATTGAATCCACCCAGTGGTTGGAAAAACTACATTTTATTTGTAGCGAACTACAACTACAGCTACTTTATTACAAATGTAGTTAACTACAACTACAACTACTTTTTCCAAAATGTAGCAACTACAAACTACTTTTGAAAAGTAGTCGCTACTTCGCTACTTTTTAGCTACTTTAAAAAAATTAATAAATAAAAAGCATACACCGTGTGAGGATTGAACGAAGATTCAAAAAATGATTTAGAACAATAAACTGAATCATTTGAATATGGAATATTACCAAGAATTATTTATTCTTTCCGTCGTTTGCTGAGCCAATTTGTTATTCCAAATATTTTAAACAATTTTTACGAATATTCGCTGCAAGAAAGGATTTAAAAGTTGAAGGAAATCAACCTTAAAAATTTTAATCCTTTCCTATCAGTGAATATTTCATTCAAGACAAGAAGTGCAACTCGGCTACTTGAAAGTGTAAATAGATGCAGTCAGGGGCGTGCACGGGGGGGAGGAGAGGAGAAGGGACACCTGTTGTGTGTGGCCCGGGCCCGAATCTGAAAGGGGCCCAATATTTTTAAAACTAGGGGTTTAAATAAATCTAGGGGTAAATACACTGTTAAAAAAAAACTGAAAATTCAGGTAGTTTTCTGACTGATTTTAACAGAATATTTCTGTAATGCTTCAAAATGTATTTTTTTCCTTACAAAAACGTAAACAACCCGACGAAAAGGGAATTTTTCCATTTCTAGGGTTGCCGCTGTGCTGTACTTTGCTCCGATTAGTCTTCAAGTCATGATAAACATCACTTATTGATAGTGCTTATTAATCGCACTGTTACATTTTGCTAATTAAAAGCATATTTAGAATAACAACTCAGATGCTGTAGACAAAATAGATAGCTTGCTATTTCATGTCTGGAGAGTAATATACTCGTATCTCGAAATTGTTTATACGCCTTTGAGCTTTGTAGGTTTGGAAAAATAATCGCGCCATTTTTAGACTGGCAGATGTGTTTTGATCGCCCTGGTGATTTGATGTGGGTTTTACCGAGTCAGTATTAGAATATTTTTATGGTTTTAATATTTTGCTCAATACTTTGAACAATTCTATTCGTTAGTCATATTGTGTGCTCTTGCAGTGAGAATTTAAAATAAAGCCTATTGGATTAGCTAATCCAGATGCATTTAGCACCGCTGGTCATATGTAAGTGTTGTTGAATATCTTTGCACATGTTAATAAACGAATGTATTTTCCTTGTTAATATGCATTTGATAGAATTCCGATGATAGTTTATTTAGAATTCATACAACTATTATAGAGTTATTTTTTATTGCTCTTACGCATTCTTGAAAGTTAATACACTAAATGCCATTTCGTATCTATACCGGAGATTATCGTGGTGTGCGAGCAAGATAGGAAAAATCACTCAGTTTCTTTTTTTTTTTTGGGGGGGGGGGGATTCGCTTCACAGTTTGAAATGCTGAAAGTAACTATTTTAAATCTCTAAATAAAGGTGTATTGTTGATCTTTGATATATACAATGAAAGTTTTGGCAACAATAAGTACTTAATTTAATTTATTAAGATCTTATCCAACAACTTATTTGATATTATCGCAAGTTTCTTGGAAAAACAGTTCGGGTAAAACGAACTGATTGATATTGATATATGCTTAAGTAATAATGATTATGTACTAAAAATCTATGTTGCGATTCCAATGAGTGAAAAATTTGGATACCATTGGGGGGGGGGGGGGGATGTAGCATCTGAACCAAAAATTCTTCACGTGCATGTCAATGATTCTGTTTTTAAACACAATAGATATGCGGTACTCTCTATCAGGTATATTATTATATGATAACGTCAACCTGTTTTTAATAGCATTTTATTTGACATATTCTACAAATAAAAATATCATATTTTTCATGTATGTTTTTCCATGCCACCCCAGACAATGTACGACGAAGGGAATATCGAACAGTATCAGCAGGGATAATTGGTGTCCTATTCAAATTCATCAATTTTTCTGCTAGTACTATTTGATTAATTTGACTCATCTGAAGTTGATATAAAAAGTTTTGATCAGCAAATGGATGCTTGGTATGTTAGGTAAGTTCTCTCTCCAGATGTTAATTTAAAAAATCTTTGAATAACAAATGCAAATAAAAAAGTAATAATTTTAGAACAGTTAACTATATCTGTATTATATATCATTTTAAAGAACTAAATTTTTAATGAAACAAAAGTCAATACTTGACATAACTTTTTAAATATTTTTTGAAAATAAAATCTTTTTACTTAAATACGGGAAAGTGAGAAATGGAAAAAATATCTCAATGAAAAAAATAAGGAACGTAAATTCTGTTAAAACACAGAAAGATCGTAAATGAACGGAAAAATAAGAAATGGAATTTTCGTTCAGTCACGAGAAATTTATAAACGGAAAACTACAACTACGGATAAATAAGAAATGGAACTTCTGTTAAATCACGGAAAGTCATTGAACGTAAACGTAATATTTACGGCAACTTTGCTGCCGGTACTTTCTCCGTTATTTTCAGGAAATTTTTTTAACAGTGTATAGGGGTAAACAATATGGAGGGGCCCTGGAAAAGTCATTTGTGACGGGCCCCAAAATTTCTGTGCACGCCCCTGGATGCAGTCCATAATTTGTTTTAAATTTTATATATATATATATATATATATATATATATATATATATATATATATATATATATATATATATATATATATATATATATATATATATATATGATTTAGATCATGAAAATCATATTTTAAACAAAAAAGAAAAACTTTAATTTTCATTATATCAGTTAATTTTATAGGAACTTTTTTTTTTTTTGGAGGAACTAATTAATTGATTTTGAGCTTTTCAAGCTAGAGGTCCGGACTAAAACTACATCTCCTTTTTTACGCCACTCATAAAATGAAATAAGAGCATTTTTTCAATTTCACCGAATAACCTCAAAAACTTAAATATTCAATAATCGACTTTTATTATGTTAATATATCAACATTCAATCAGTGAAAAAGAAAAAATAAACAAATGGGAAAATACCCCAAACTGTACTAGTATTTATAATCAAATATTAATAAATATCTGAAATATGAAAGATAACTAAGAATGCTTATTTCAATGTGCAATTTTAAACTACAGTGGACTCGCGCAACAACGTGATTCGATTTACACGAAATGTCTATATAGAGAGCTTTACTCGAGTAATGAATTTTAGAGCTAACGCGAATTCCTCACCCTGTAGCACGAAAGTTTTCGTGTGGGAATCGCGGGGCTTAAGTATCACCTACTCTACTGGCTACTAAATATTAGTTTTGTGAATGGTCTTTCCCTTTAGCATCACTGAAAGCGGAAGTTCTCCAACCGTACTAGTCTCCAACCGTCTAGCACTAGGAAGTTCTATAACCGTACATAAAATGAAACGGTATCGTACCATTTCATTTTATGCCATTCTCTCCCACTAATTTTGTGCATCCTAACAGTATTTTTATTCAATAACACAGCTTTTTAAAAAATACAGTGAAATTTTACTTCTCTATTCTCTATGTTTAAATTCGGTAATAGAAAGTTAAGAAATGGGTTAAAACAGTTTGAGGGACGTTTTCAAATGTCTCAAAATGATTGGTATACTCATAAAAAACCGTATAGATACCCTTTTCCACGACGCGAAATTTCAACCTACGCTAGGAGCGCCTTGGAACGCATCCCTCGCGTTGAAATTCGACAGTAATATGCAGGTGACATTGATACCGTAAGCTTTTTGAAAAAGGAGCAAATTTACAAGAAACGAAAAATTCCCGCGACCATTTCTATAATACTGTAACATTTGATAGCCGGCCAAAAAAAAGGCAGTTCAATATCATCGTCTTCCATAACATTTACAGTAGCTTCCATACTAGGTGGATACTGGCACAATAGTCTTATTGAAATCTAAAATGTTCATCCACGAGACATTCTCAGCTGCCAGAAAACACAAACGCGGCATGGGCGCCCATATACAAAGTTTTAGGGGGGGGGGGGGCGGGTCAGATTTTTTTTCATGGTTTAGTAGGATATTTTCACATGGAAACCTATTTCATTACAGATTAGAATTATCAAAAAAATGACATTTTTAATAATTCCTTCATTAATGGCCTGAGAAGAAATGTTTTTACATTTTTGCGAAGAAAAACGTACTAAAAGAAAGAAGTAAATTCTAAAGCAGAGGGGGGAAGGACTTGAGCCAAAACGTGCCTTCCATATCGGCGCTCATGAAACGCAGTACTACATTGGCAGTTATCTCTTATTCTTTTCTTTCTAAGCCATAAGGTGAATATTGGGGAAATGTGAAAATTTCGATGCTAGACAAACTAATGGCGTCAAACATATAGAACGTATGGCGTCAATCTGAGGTCAGCTCGTAATTTTCAGAGTCTTCCGAATCTGATTGGTGCAAATTTTACGCAAATTTTACTCGCGTAAAATTTGCACAAGTCAGATTCGTTTGAAACCTCCATTCCTTTCTTCTTCTCATTTTTTTTTTTTTTTTTGAAACTTTATTTAAAAGTAGTTTTTAGAAATCGCTACAAACTACTTTTTTTTGTATCGAACTACTCGCTACACTACTTTTTTTGAAAAGTAGTGCGCTACACTACAAACTACTAAAAAATGTAGCTACTACAGTAGCGTCGCTACTTGTAGCGCGCTACTTCCAACCACTGAATCCACCACATGGCTATTCCAGCGTTACGTGTGTAACTTTTTGATACCATTTCGTTGCAAATAACATTGAAAACCAATATGATATTCTAAAAATATTTCTTAGCAGTTTCTATTGGACTAACAGAAGATATGTAAGATGTTTTAGGTGGCGGTTTCACTTTTGTAGGACAATTCTAAAATTATTTATAAAATTTCCAATACAGCGTTACGTGTGTGACTCAGAAAATCTGAAAATTAGCTATAGCTCGTCTAAGTATACTGAGTAAGTATTCCACAAATTTTGTTTTTCTAAAGTTTCAATACAATAGCAATCAAACAATAGCAGCAAAAAATATTTTTTTTAATGTTACGTGTGTGACCGTGTGCAACAGTTGAAGAGAATTTCCTAATAAAAATCCACAGTTTACGTCGGATCTTTGCCAAATTGCGCACAGAGATTCTTTGGCGCTCAGGAACTCACGAAGAGATTTTTTCCCCTGGGCTTTGCCCCCCCCCCCCCAGGCGGTTTTTTCAATATTAAAGTTCAATTTACATCGGATCTTCGCCAAATTTGGCACAGAGGTCCGTCTTTTTATGCTCAAGAATTCACATAGGGGTACTTTCACCCTCTATTGGAGGGTCGACCCCCTTAAGGGGGCTTTTCCAGAAAATCAGTAAAACGGGATAGTGAGATAAACAAACAATGATAACATTTTTTTAATTAAAAAAAAAAGCCAAAGACCTCTAAAGTTAAATTTTGAGGCATAAAATTGCTCTTACGTACAAAATGACGATAAACCTAACGCTATTTTTTTCTTTTATTTAAGTCTAATTGTTGAAAATGCGCAACTTGATGCAACTATTATTTTCAAGTTATACCGTGCAATGCCGGGCAACGCAGCTAGTAAATACTTAAATTGAAAGGATAATTTGCCAAAATAAAAAATGAAGATGAAATTAATTTGTATTTGTATACGAATTAAATAGTAAGTGTCAAGCTTATAAACTATCACATACTTCTAACTTATACTTATGTAGTTAAAAGACTTGGAATGTTTTGAATCATCCGTATAATTTATTCTCAAAAACCAAAATTATCAAAAAATATGAATAAAATTTAAAATACTTAGAACACTGTACTTTTGATCTTAAAGTATGCGGACTGCAAATACTTAGTTTAAATTGCTTTTTGGGTATGAAAAGAACAATTCTTAATTTATTCTTTTTATTGATTTAATTTTTTTACTCTCATGATTATTTTTTAACACTCGTTGAGTCTTGGATTCAGTGCCAGCACACTATATTTTTAGCTGAATTATGTAAAAAAAGTACTTCTTTCCCTTACATTCGAATGAAAAGTCCCAACTCGTAATGAAAATCATTCAGGAGCGTTACATGTGTGACATTTTTCAAAAAGTCTCGTTAAAAATTTTCTGCTATATGTTTGAAGATGAAAGTCTGGTTACAGGTATTATATATCATGTTAATTTATGAAATGATATATTTTTCTTCTAGTCCCCTAATTTGACCTTGGAGGAAAAATTTTGTTCCTTTTGCGTTACGTGTGTGATCAACAAAAAGTGACCTACATATTTTGGGGGGTTAAAAACTTATCAAAAGTATTTATTAAAACAAATTGGCGCATAATCATAGTAAAGAATCTGTGTTCATGATATTTGATAGTTTTTCAAAAAAAAAAAAAGAAATGGTGATTAAGTAAAAAATTGAGGCTATTTCATTTATTTCACTAACAATCCTTTTTTTTTTTACTTCGTATAAATGCTATCAAATGAGGTTAAGATCTGATCAAAAAATATTTTAAACTCAAACTTGATGCTGGAATTGAAAAGAACAGATATTTCTTTGTCAAAAAATAAGGTTTGTTTCATTATTATAAGAAAAAATTTTTGGTGTGTCAAGACTACTTTTCGTCACACATTTCTTCGAATATCTCAAAAACTCATTTCTGCAGATACTGCCGTTTACCTACACACGGCAGAATTCATGTCCGTTGTTATGTTTTATGTTACAAATCGAAAAATATGTTCTGAAATCTTCCAAATCTACCGATGATCTTCATATCCTCAGATAAATAATAGCCGATGATCGAGTAACCCGCGTGTTTCAACAATGAAACTCGCGCCACGGCATGATCATTTAATAATATGTTTTGGTAATGTTTAACATGCAGGGAAAGGGTTTATTGTGACAAGGCTGAACTCGATCCGGTGACTTTACTGCTTTACTGGCAAGACTGTGTCATTTCAGGGGGATGAAGAAACGAAAGAATAGTCAACAATGAACGCTATCTGCTGGAGTTTAGGGTTAATCCACTGGAGTTAGGGTTACAATTTCAACTATCAAAATACGACTAAACAGGCAATGGCTTCGCTCAAATGTAGAAACAATTTTCACCCGTCATACCTTGACGGGTGATTTTCTAGTGAAAAAATAATGATTGTTGTAAATTTGGACTTAAACAATTAGAAGTTGGTTTCTAAAAATTATATTAATAGAATAAGCATGTAATAATAACAACAATATGTTGGCTTGTAATTTTCTTTCGTTTCCGTGTTTTCTTATGTTATTTAGAAAAAAGATAAATATATGTAAATTTTTCTATGTCATCAACTGTATCAACTCACATTGGAAATTCGATTTTGATTGCTTGATAATGCCTCCAAGTTCCTAAACAATTAAATATAGAAAAAAAATAATATGCATTTATTCAACGGTACTAACTAAAAGTTGGGCGTGATAAATTGTTTAAAACTTCGCACTCATATTCACCAATATTTTACTTGGCATGAACTTAAACTTTAAAGCACTTGACACAAAAACAAAAAATGAAGCACTTGGAGAAACAAAGGGGTATAAGTGCCAAGATTAGGAGATAACTGTTACAAATAGTAAGAGAAACTCTCATTCCTTTTGCGGCAAAAGTAACATGTATAGCAACAACAGTAGTAGTTGCTGCTATAAATGAGATTAAGTTAAACTTTTCAAGCAAAACCCACCAATGATTTTAAAGTTGAGCGAGTTTCATTCAAAACTTTCAAATCCACTTATAGCCTTTTGGTTCTCACTGCTTCAAATAGTGTACAAGAACAAAACACATTATTAATCGAATAGTTGAGTATTTTAAATATATAAATTATCGAAAGTCATTCAATTCAAAAATTTGGAAAATTTTATTGCGTATGAAGTTTTACTTTTATAAAATTTTAATTTTAGTTCATAACATCGTCGGTTTAGAGGAAAAACTCACTAAGTGCATTTTAAAAGTCGTTAAGTACAAAATTCCCCATAAAAAAAATTAAGCAGGGATGATTAATCCAAAATTACAATAATGCAGTTTTAAAATAAAACTTGAACATTAAAGAAAAAAAAAAGTATTGCAACCAAAATCGCCCATAGTTTTTTTTTTTTTAATAACTACTTTTTACTTTCCCCCCACATTTTCAGAAATTAATCAAAGTGTTCTTTCTCTAAATCGACGATATCAGTGTTTTCTTAAAATTTATTATTAATATTTATTATTAATCGAATGCGTCACGCATTCGATTAAAGCTAGCTTTTGACAGATGTTTCTGAAAACTTTCTACCAGTCTAAAAGTTGAAATGATTACACAAACTCTTTTTGTGTAAGGTCCTACAGTTTAAAAGAAAAATTACAAGATGTTTTAACTAACATAAATATACGCAATCAAATTAATACTGTTCTGTTCATTCCTCTTCGAAACTATAATTTTGTTGATACATTGCAAAAAATTTTCTTCATAATTTCTTAAATTCTATCCTTTTTTCTTCAACTCAGTTCAAATTATACGGAGGTTCGTTTAAAAGAAGCCGGGAAATCGGAATTTCCCTCACAATGAGTTTCAGGCTATAAGGAATGTAATTAGTTCCCTTGGGGCCTTGTGTTTTCTGAAAAAAATATTAAAAAATAAAAAAGATTGACTTACCAGAGTGAACAGTAGCCGGCACACTCAAGGTCAGAAAAAGCAGAGTTATCGTCTGCACAGACCAGAGGGCGCGAAACTTCACGTTCCATGCCATAGTGGAAATAGTTCTACATCTCAGAGAATATCCAATGGAGAGGGTTCATATTGGGAGGAGAAAATCAGTACACCTACCCCCGAACGTTGAACACGATCGTCTGCAATTCAATACCTCTCGGAGCTCCGTCAACAATGAATCTGGCATCTTCCGTCACTTCATGGAGGCGCGCCACCTAACGAGAGGCGACGGAAGCGTCATTTGAGTGGGCCAAGGGGTGCTTTTTTTTCGTTCTCTTTTTATCTTTAAGCTTCTAACAAATTTTGTCACTATTCATCAGAGAAGCATAAGGAAGCTGAAACTCTGTGGAGAATCACAAGCTAGACTGAAATTTGGAATAACATCACTTTTTGGCTTTATTACGTTCAGATATATCATTGATCGAATACCATGACTTTCCTCCCCAAAAGCAGGGAAAATAGAAAGTTCCTTACTTCGAATTGTTTGTTTGCAGCGTTTTCATTAAACGATTCGATTCGTTTTGTTTTCTGATGTCTTGACGCAGAAATAAAAGAACTAACTTTTATTTCCTTTGAGTTTTCTGGAAGGAGCGAATTTTTCACTTTCCGCGTAAAGTGAAAACGGAGAACCGAAAAGTTTAGACTGCTTCGTCTTAAGGTCTTTTGTTGAAAGTTTTCGTGTAAGGTTTAATCATTCCTCATTGTCCCAAAGCAAACAGCAATTGTTGAGTTTAATTTGAAATTTCTGGAAGAACGGACAAAAGTACATCAAATACTTGCACTATTTTTTCCAGAGTCAATGTTTATCAAGTGACTGGGAAAATGCACATTAATTATTCATGCAAAACTGAGACATTTAAGTTCAGTTAAACTGTACTTTAGAACGCATTTAGGATGTTAATTACTAATCGTGTGTGTAGAGACGAAGGAAGGGTCTTCAGTGTTTTTGGTGCAGTTCTGCACAGTAATGTTTCGGACTCGTTAATAACGAAAACAAATGAAAGAAAAGTCTCATCTCTCTCAATATGTCTCCAAAATTTTTATGGTAAAGGCGGTTTGCGAATTGCAAAAATTTAAGCTTCGCAAAATATTTTTTTTTTTGTTTCAAATTTTTGTTCTATTTATATAAATTTGCAAAATCGCCGGTATTTTTATTTTCGCGAAAATAACGGCTGGCGAAAGTAAGTGCTTTTACAGTTATTAGACAGGGGTGCAAAGGAGGGGAGTCGTGATGTAGATTGCGCTACTGGATTCGGGAAGAGGGACACTTCAAGAGGTTTTAGTCGCTTTTGGAGAATTTCGCTCTTGGGGAGTGCTCTATAGCATGTATTTGGACTGAGCCATAAATCTGGGGGGTGAGAGGATGTATACATTCCTAAATTGTAGCCAAAACCTATCAAAGCGATACATTGATTTTCGTTCACATACATTTAGATACCGTTCCATTAATGTTTAGAACTATTTTGGAAGTGATTTTTTAGAATTTGTAGCGATATAAGTCAATCGAACGAGGTGCCTTCGGTTCACAATATTTAACTTTTTTAAACCGGAAACACGTGTATAACTGAAGCTTACTTCGTTTCGAGTTAAAAAAGAGGTTTCTTGTAATCTCGAAGCACATATGAGACAATGTGAATCAAAGGTATGTCAGTGCCAAAACTTAAAGTTTGAAGATAGTCAGTACTAATGGTAGATGAACCTCTCCTCTATTGTGGTGCAAGAGATAGTACTAGTAGCCCTGGTATAGGTGCTGCTATAAAGCGTGATTTAGAAAAATATTCAATGAAATCCTACCAAGTACCTGAACTTCAAATGCGTTTTTTCTCAAAAATTGAAAATGACCACTTAACCCCTTTGCTTCTCACTGCCTCGTATATCCTGTTTAAGTTGTGCGTTATAGAGCGCATCAGCGCAACTAGAATTTTCTCCTGGTCATAAGTCAAAGCTTTCTCCTGGGGAAGGGGTAATAGCAGATACTACGTGCATGTAGTCCCTGCTATGGAAGGTATCTGCAGAAATGAGTTTTTGAGACATTTGAAGACATGCGTTTTGGATTCCGCACTAACAGTAGGGAATTGTTGGAATTTGACGATTTTTCGTACTTTATTTTAAGCAGGACCCAAATAAGCAAGTTTGTACTATAAAGCTAGCGTGCAATAAATGCCAAATTGAAAAAAGTGAAAAATTTGCAGATACTGCCCTTTGCTTTCCCACGGCAGCACAGTAGAGCTATTGGTAAAAATCCAATAGCTTGAGGGCTATTTCTCCCTTCTTGTTGCTCCCGTGAATGTAATTATTTATCAGGGCTGCGAAGTCGGACTGATTTCGGGGTAAATTTGTAGGAAACTTTAAAATGCTAGGAGTTGGAGCTAATAATTTTCCCTCCAGTTCTGGTTGTTAAAATATTTACTTAGCACACAATACATTTGCTCATGGCTAAAGCTCTAGATTAGTGGTCTCCAGTCACCAACGGGTCATTTCACCAAAAACCTCCGTCATTTCTCTGTCTAAACCTCCGTCATTTCACTAAACGTGGCTACCAAAAATAAAAGTCACCATAAGTGTTTCTTTATTAATTTACCCCGCTCTCGCAGAATTCTGTTTAAAAATGAATAGAAAAAAAAGTGCACGAATATATCTCTTCATGAAAAAATCAAATTATTTCACTTAAAAATCATAATATTTTAAAGAAATATTCTAGTAAAATTTCCACCCCTTGTACAGTTGCACTCCTGGTGAGACCAACCCTACAAAAACCTAGGTATACTCCTGTATACCAGTCACTTTACAACATCAATGATGAGTTGCCAATGTTTGTCATTGAGACGTTTTTGAATGGTATTAGATTGTAACTTCTAGAAAAAGCACCTCGGGTAACTTTCAAAAATCAGTATTTTGACTTTCTGTAAGCTAAAGCTGAAAAATCTTAATTCACAGAGTTGTATGGATGAAATCTGCTCTGAAAAGCTTGAAAAGAGGATGGTGTTGTCGAAAACATTTATATTTGTGATCACAAAAATCAACAAATTATGGTTTGTTTTACTTTTTTGTTTTATTTTTTGAGTATTCACGTCTCCCTTGAAATCCTTCAACGTCCGCCAGGATTGAGAACCACTGATACGGAACATGTATCAAATTTGGCTTCTCAATTTGTTAGGGCTTACTTTTCAGTAAATTTCAATCATCAATGGATTTTCCACTGGGAACACTTTAAATAAAGCTATTTTGGCTTACATTTAAACGTAATATTTTATGGGAAGCAAGATCTAAATGCATGGTGCGATCCAAAAGTAACGAGCCTTCGTTTAAAAAGACAGATTTATTGAGCTGATTGGTACAACTGCCTTCTTAATAATAGGCACCTTCTGCAACAATGTACTTCTGTAGGCGGCTTTTCCATGACTCAAATGCATCCCTAAAGTCCTGTTTCGAGATATCTGCAAGATCTGCTTTGACATGTGCTTGGATGTTCTCGATGGAGTCGAAACGTTTCCTTTTCAGCACTGATTTTAATAGTGGAAACAAGAAGTCAGGAGATCACAAGCCCGGACTGTAGGAAGGCTCAGGCAACACGGGAGCGTTGACTCGGACCTTCTTCAGTCGGAACACTCGGCACAAGTTTCGCGCAGATTTTCCGCATGTGCCACTTTTCCGTAACAATGTGTTGCACCGTTGTTTCCGATAAGTCCAGTGTTATTGTTACTTGGTAGAGACTCAAACACCAGTCTGTGTTCAAAAATTCACGCACTCGTTGCACATTTACATCAGTGCGGATCGAAGACGGGCGTCCAGACTGGGGTTCGTCAGTCACCACTTCCCGGCCTTACGAAAGGCTTCGTGCGACTTTTCTACTTGCGAATAGGGCAGGCACTCAGTTCCAAACGCCTGTTGAAGCGTTGCGAACGTTTGGGAAGGAAACCGGAAGCAAAATTTGATTTCTTTGCGTTGCTCTGACGAACTTTTCATTTCGCTGTGTCACGCACCACCGTATAGGGGTTACTGTTAAAGCTGATGGTATCACTCCGAAAGCTGGGAGGCAAATGACCTGTTCTGTGCTGTAAAGCCAACAACCCCCACCACCGTCGCTGTCAAGCGGAGTGAGCTGCAGGGTGTGCAGTGCACGCGTCAGTAGTACGTGAGGCTCATTACTTTTGGATCGTACCATGTATGTAAAAAATTAGCAAATATGCAAATTAAGTAACAGCAGCTATACAAAAACAACTAATGTAGTGTTTTTATACTAAAATTTTTAGTCGCGTGCAAAATAAAAACATTAAAAATAAAAATTAAGAACACTTCAATATAAGTGATTTTTAAAAGAAGTGAATACGATACAGTAAAACCTGTCTACAACGATACTGTTGGGGCATAGAAAAATATTGTTATAGACTGGTTATCGTTAGAGACAGTTTGATTATTCATGCAGAAATTTTGCTGGGACCAAGGGAAATATTGTTATAGACAGGTTTATTGTTATAGACAGTATCGTTATACACAGGTTTCACATTTCTTTAGTGTAAAAAATTCATCACCTTAGATTTCTTTTTTCATTTTCCCCCGCATTAAAGAAAATTAAAAGATGAAAAAAACGGTAACATCATTAAAAGCAATTTAAATAAACTATTTTTATCCAAAAAAAAAAATCGTCCGCAGCTCTTTGAGATAAATAATAAAGCATTTTGAATTCCATTTTATTTTCCTCGCCAAAAGTAAAATAAATAAATCTCTCGCAAGCGTTTAATGTTAAAAAAAATTGTAATTGTTCACTTTTTTAACGTATTCTTCGTCATGAACTTTTCCAAACAAAGTTCGTTTCAAGCAAATCGGCTTTAAGTTCTGGATCTATATTTGCCTTAGATTTCATATAGGCGTTCATATTGAGTTTTTTTACCTGTTCATTTTAAACGTTCTCCGCGTTAAGAGTCCCTGCTTTGAGTTAGAACATCCAGTGATTTTTTGTATTAAATTAATACAGTTAATTAAAATATATTATGTAAAATCTTTTGACAGTTTGAAGCTATAAGCCAGTATTTTCTTTCCCAAGTCATTGCTTTCTTCTTTTTTCTTTTTTTTTCTTTCATGTTTTCTCTCGTGGTTTTTTTATGTTTGAGAACTCCTGCCTTGAGTTGGGGCATCAAATGGTTTTTTGATTGAATTAATTCACTTGAAATATTTCAATAAATTTAAATTATTGTGTGAAATATTTTGATGTGATTAGCCTGTAGCTTTATGGAGATAAAAATTCTGCGTACCGCTTTTAATGTAGTGAAAAAAAAAGTGAACAATGTTATTTATAGGCGATTAAATTATTTTTACAGATAGCACATTCTTTCTATGTAGGTCTGAAAAATGGAGAAGCTCAGTACTGGGAAAGCTAATTGATCTTAAACGCTAAACACCGCATAGTGATTTTTATTAAATTAATTTACTTTAAAATCTGTTTTTTAACTCGACTTAACAGACTTTTGCATAATTTAGTTTCATTTATGATGATTATCATGATCTATCAATTGAATTTCTATAACTAATTTTTATATTCTCTAAAGCAGGGGTTCCCAAGCTTTTGATCCGTGGACTCGTTGCCAAGTTCACCAATTTCTTGTGGACCCCTTTTCTAGGAATCGTTCCAAAAACTATTCAGGCACTGTGATAATTAAACTCCAGCGTTCCAGAACAGCGAATCACATGGTTAAATTTTATCTTAGATGTTCTAAAACAACTAGATGTAAGCAAAAAATATGGATATATAACGGTACGAATAAGAAATTTACCCAACAGTGAGAAAGTTCTCTTAATGTTGAATTTTGAAACAATCATAAACTGCTCAGTTTGTCAGGGTTTACTGCAGACTAGAAAATTAAAATTTATAACAAAGGAGAATAGCTGAAAAAAAGGCTTAAACATTTTTATTCACAATTTTTATAATAATGATGGCACAAAACGCAAATCAGAGAATATTCTTAGAAAAAATATGTAAACAAGGGGAGTGGGGTGGGGGAGTGTTTTTAATGAGAAGAGTGAATTTGGTGCAGCGACAACAGCAAATTTTTGCAAAATTGCAAGGAAGGGTGCAGTAACTGACTTGGTTTTTATTAAATTTAGATTGCATCCTTGTAATTGTAAACTGTCCTCATTAAATTTAGAGAATAAATCATTTAAATAGGCAATATCTGGTTTCCATTTAAGTAAATTTTCTTTTAAATCATGATCTTTTGCATTCAAAAACTCGAAAATAGTATATTAAAAAGAATAAAAACCCTTGTCAAGCATGCGTACGACGTCGCCAATAAATAATGAATGCAGAAGTTTTTTCCCTGCGCAAAAAGAGATAGAGAGAGAAAGGGGTTTTATTTTCCACAACTTCAAAATAACATTTTTTGGTTTATCTTGGCGGAGATAGTTTTTCTCTCTTGGATAATCTTGTATTACTATTTCATATAAATTAGTAGTATGTAAGTACAAAGAAGTAAAAACTGTGTTTGGTGCACTATGGCATTTTTAGAGTTATAAAATGTCTAAATTTCAGAGCAAATTTGCTTAATTAGGATCCAGGATTGGGAATTCCTATTTGAGTCTCATAGACTCCTAACTTTCTCTTTTGTTTGCACGCACCCTTTGCGGACTGCAACACACCACTGGGGGTCCCTGTGAACCACTTTAGGAACCACTGCTCTAAAGTTATTAACAGTAAATTTTTTTCTGATTTTTCACTATTAGATCAAGTGTCTTAATTAACATTCGTAGCAAAGGAAAAATATTTCCTTGGTTTGGAACTTCATTGTCGCTTCTCTTACTTAAGTTCTGGCTGACATAATCAGAATTTTTTTTCCTCCGGCTTGGCGGTTTTGCTAATTGGCATCCTTTATTACTATATTGCTCTGCCAAATAGGATTTGAATACTCAATTACCAGTCACCATATTTTTTAAATTGAAAAAGACTTGACTTTTATCAACTACAATTACAGGTAATGGGATGTATCATTTTGTGTCCAATTTCAATTAGTTTTTTTCTTTCAACATCGTCTTCAAGTGGTTTTCCATCCTTTCTCATCTCAACAGCTTTGAAGAAATACTTATTGAAAGGAGAATGTTCTAAACGTTTCGTTTTAGACTCTGCTAGCACATCAGACTAGTGAGAAAATACAATAAAGATTCGTTTCCGCGTCCTTCAAGGGGCTGAAGTGAAATGAAGCATAAATGAAAGTGGCGCATAATTCGAATTTTTACTTTTATTTCTTCCAATTTAACATCAGTAACGTACTTTTATTAAAAAGTAACAGCTTTAATGTTAGTATAAAATTTATTATCCAACTAGCACAAAGCATTCTGTAATATATAGGGGAGGGTGGCCCAAAGCGGGTAGGCCCTCGTATGCCCTCCTCCATGGTGTGTTAGCGGCGATAAATATGTATGTCGTGTCTACCTGAACACCCCTGAAATTTAATCAGTCCCAGCGAAGTAGCATGGCGCAACCACGCTTAAAATTTAAAAAATAATACATTTCTAAAAAAAAAAAATTTGTAACTTGTGATTAGTCGAAGACCAGCTTATGTTTTTGATTGTTAATAATATTACGTTATTCTGATACCATCCACCTACAAACTACGATATTCAATTCGTTTGTTTCTTTTTTAAATTTAAGGTTATAATTATATTGAAATAAAAAACGTGCCTTTGGGCAAAGCGGGTATAGGATTTAATCATATATTTATTTAAAATTTCTTGACTCGTATGCTGACTTAGATTTTCTCTTTTAATAGGATAAGTATAACTTTAAAAAGTTATTTTTAGGATGGCAATTAATTAGTCTATTTTAACTCAGTTATTTCTTCATATTTTATAAACAATTGTACTGACTTTAAATTGGATAAGTACAATTGTTTTATATTTTACTACGTATATAATGGCAGGTAGCTAGTCAACTATTTTAATCATTTCCCAAGCAGCACAGAGGCGTTCAAAACTCGTTCTATAACACGTTCAGAGCACACCAGCCGACACGTTCAAATTACGTTCTCTCAGAACGGTCTAAAAAGCGTCTATGTGTCTCGTCGATCGATGTCGTATAGCACGTCGAAATATGATGTTGTAACACCACTTTTGAACCAATTTTGAACGTGGAATATTACGTTATGTTAAAGTTGTAGGATGACGTTTCATTTTGGTGTTAGCAAAACAATACTGAATATTCTGCTTTCACAGGTAAAAAAAATTGAAAAAAATACTTGTGTACCTCATAAGAGGATTTTCCATTGACAAATTCAGTTTTTGTCAGATCTCTGCCGAATTTCGAGCTGAAGCCTTTTGATGATCGAAAATTCCTCATAGAAAGACCCCCTCCCCCCTTCCAAAGAACACCACAATGAGGATTTTTCTTTACAAAAATAAATCCAGTTTATGTGGGATGTTTGACAAACTTGGCACAGTCAATTTTGTTAAATCATTTGATGGTCGAGAAGTGTCATAGGGGAGTCTTCGCCCCCCTTCTATGGTGTGCAGATGCTCACATTCAGGACTTTTCCTCTTACAAAGTGAGTTTACCAAATCTGACCCGTAGATACTTTGATGCTCAAGAATTCCCTTGGGGTTTTCGCCCCCTGCCGATGGGAAACGATGTATAGAGGGGTTTTTCCTTGTACACATTCAGTTTACGTCGGATCTTTGCCAAATTTGGCTCATAGGTCTTTTGATGCTCAATAATTCACATAGAGGCTTTCGCCCCTCTCTATAGGGGCGAAACTCTCCATAGAAGGTTTTCCTTCTTACAAAAATCTAGTTTACACTGGGCCTTTGATAGAATTTGCACATAACTTTCTTTGATGCTGAAAAATCCACATAGGGGAGTTTTCGCCTCCCTATGGGGGTGGAAATTCCCCCAAAGAAGATTTGCCCTTATGCAAAATTCAGTTTATGTTGGATCGTTTAAGAGATCCTTTGATGTTCAGGAATTCATATAGGGGAGTTTTCTCCCCACCCCTGAGGGAAGAAAAACCCCATAGAGTGTTTTTCTTTTAATAAATCGAGTTTATGATCTTTGCCAAATTTGGCACACAGTTCCTTTGATGCGCAAAAATTTACAAAGGGGGGGGGGGAGTTTGGCCTTCCTTCATAAAGGGTTTTTCCTCTGACAATTCAAGTTCACGACGGATCTTTTCCAAATTTAGTACATAAGTGTTTTGATGCTCGAAAACTCAAGTGGAGGAGTTTTCGCTTCTCTAGTAAAATGCAAAAATATCTTATACAAAATCCAGGTAATATCAAAGCTTAGCCAAATTTAGCACACATAAATTTAACGTTTTGCAAAACTTTGGCACATTGAGAGGAGACAAGGTACTTCGATTCCTCCCGTAAATACTACCTTGAATTACAATACTCAGATTTTGTGCACTTTTTACTAAAAGTAGTTTTTTTTTAACCTTTTGTTTACATTATCTGCTAAATGTGTACAGTTTTTGTAAATTAGTTTTATATTTTTTGTTCTGCAGACTTAAATAATAACACAAAATTTACAAAAATACCGATTACTTTACAGATTTTGATGAAATGAACACTTGTAGAGGCTTTACTGTCCTGAAATGCAACTCCCTAGAGCAGTTTATAGCAGTGCGTCTTGCAGCCACACCACAATTTCGAGGTTCGACTCTTGGGCTTATTCAAGGTGTATTACAACATAACTTTAAAAGTAATTTCCCATGAGTACATGAACAGGGTTTGAAGAAAAACCGGGGTAATTTAAAAAACCTTAGTTACCCTGGATTTTTTTTTTATGAAGTACCCTGGCCATTGTTGAAAATTACGGACTTTTGCGGACAAGAAAAAAAATTAATCTTGATCACTATGTTAAACTGTACTACTTTGTTACTTTTTTTTTCATAGAGATATGAATAATTTTAAATCCTGAATTTATTTCTACTCAAATTTATTACAAAAATCGTCAAAATTGAAGAAAAAAATGAATTTGAAAACCATGTGCATTTACATAAAATACATAAAATACACCGCTAGCTAACTTCTGAAAAACTTACTGAAAATATTTAGCATTTAGGTGAAATATTATCAAAATTAATTTTTCTGAAACATGACCACACCATAAATAGAAAACAGATTCATCCATAGAGAAGCATGTATGTCACATTTTGAGAAAAGCTTTCCTTTTAGTCCCAAAAGGCATTTAGTAGTATTTTATTTCTTCAGTTTGTTTAAAAAAAAAACCTCTGACTAAATTTTGCGTTAAAAAGAGCCGCATGAACCATAACCATGAATCATATCAAGTATTTTATGTATCCTTCCACACAAGAAGTTGGAAATAAAAATTTGAACTGTATAAAATATTAAAATTAGTAACTATAAAGTCACAAAATAATTTTGCACACAATAATTCAGAATATGTGAGAAAATTTTCAGGTATGATTACAGTTTATGGAATCTGGAATAGTCATCACACAGGTTGGTTAATTTTATGTGATTATTGTAATCTACCTTTACACTTTGCAATCTTGCATTAAACATCTATTTAAAAAAGAGATTTCCTGATGCAGTTAATCAAGTCATTTTTTTTTCAACAATACAAAAAAAAAAAAAAAAAAAAAGAAAGGAAATAAAATAAAATCTTCAAAAGTGATTGAAATGAATTAAGTAAATTGCTTAGTTTGGCTTCCCAGCAAAAATATATTTTTTTAATTAATCGTGAAATCCATATGCAGTTTTAATTCTTAAAACTTAAGAAATTGTTCAGAAAGGCAGATGCCAATTTTCATACTTGGTATTATTTATTTTAGATCTAATATGTAGTTTGTTTCTGAAGTAAATGCTTCAATATGCGGTAAATTTTGAAAAAAAAAAAAAAAATCCACTTTATCGAGATAGTTTATTTTTTTCAAGTGGCCCGTGTTAACAAACCCACGAGTTTTTTTTTTTTTTTTTTTTTTCGTGCTGTGCCCGGTTTGACGAATCCTGTACGTTAATAAATTTAAATAATTCAATAAATAAAATACATGTTTTAAGGGGAGTTAGTACCCCCTATACCGTCAATGTTAATTTCCACATGTTCATGTACCTTTTTCTGAAAATCTATTAAAGATACAATTATGAATTTTTTCTTTTCCTTAAGTAGACTTTTTTCTCTATACTGAAGTAAAATTTTACAGAAAGAAAGCTTTTTTTCTAATTAGATGTATGGAATTGGTGGCAAAAATTTCAAAGCCTAACACAATCTAGGGTCTGAGAAAAGGAACATTTAGCTTCAAAAATACTATTTCTCGATATAGCAATTTAAAGAAGAAAATCATACCTTATCAAAATATATTTACATTTTTTTAAAGCTTATTTTAACTTACTTCTCATATGAGCACAATCAAAAAGTTTGTATCATTAAAAAGGTATTTAAATGGAGTATCAAAATATCTAGAAATCAAAAAATCGAATTTTTGAAAGTATTTAGGGTATTGACTCCCCTAAAAGTTCTTACAATTTTCAAATGATGCACTATAATGGCTAAGATGTGTCTACTACATATATGGAGATATAAATTTAAAAAATGAAATACAGCGATATTAGTTAAACTATCACAAATGTAAAAATTTACTAGGGATTTTTTTTTTGAAGTACCTGCTTCTTTTTAGTTGGTGTGTGATGAATAACATTTGGATGATAAAAAAAATACTTTAGTTGAATCATTTTATGATTCTACTTGAAAAGGGTCTCAAATTTTCAATGGACTTCCCTATTAAAGCTATTTTACGCCATTAACTTTTTGATTGATTAAAGAATTTTATGGTTAAAACTCTGAATTTCCTCTACTCCCCCTTTTCTCTCTCACTAAAATGCAAGATGTTCCTTAGACCTCAGAAAAACTCATGTGAATTATATTCTTCTATTCCTTAGTTAATTGCAAAAGAATCACGTAAGTCACACAGAAAATCAATGAAGTAATACATACAAGTTAATAAAAAATTTAATCACAAAATACCCTTCATTTTACATGATAAACTCTTACACATATTTTGAATTTAGGAACAACCGAAAAGGAATTAAAAAGAAATGCGTTGATCGTTTCGTCCCATTAATGACCTTGGCTGCCTGAAATTAAAATACAAATAAAAAGACAAAAATTGCAGCTTATAATAAGATTAAGTGCGTAAAAAATTTGAAGTACAGTCAGAAATCACCTGACGTAAACATTCTTATTTTTTGAATGATACAAATTAAACTAAATAAGTTGGAAAAAAATGTAACCCGAAATGTTCAAATCCAATAGTACAATACAACCGTTGATCATACCTTGGGAGCCCAGTATGTTTATCATTTTTTAGAAATAGTTATAGAGAGGCAATACATTATTTAACAAAAGAGACTATTTGACTTTGATTTTCTTTGATGAAAAAAATTACATAATAATGTATGTGAAAGAAAAAACATAAAGGATTATTCTAATTTTAATCATGGAAAAACCATGCTGCTTTTAAAGGAATTTCAAAATCCAACTCGAGTATCCATGTTTGTGACTTGTGTGCTATATATCGATCAAGATCCTTAATTTGTCCAAATGGGGAAAAAAATCACTAAGAAAGTTCTATGCGTTTCCTATGATAGTACTTTTTTCCCACCATTTCATACTGCAAAAAACATATTTTCATTATTTTAAAAATAGATACTCTTTATTTCTGCATCATTTTCGCGTGTTTATTTGTTGTTTGATTTGGAACCTAAGTTGGTTAGTATTTTTAGTCTGATTGGGTAAAAATTTTAGGTGTCATAACTTGATTCTACTTCTACACAGTAAAACTAGTTTGCACACATATAAAACATGGCTTGCTGCTTTCAGGAGAAGATGCTAGTTGCATTACTTAAATTATCTATTTTGTGCACATCTCAGAGTAAATAATGAAGAAAGGTAAGAATCAATGTACCACACATATATTCAGAGATATTACTAGAATTATTTTCAAGATATGAAAATATTCATTGATATTTTTCCAAAATCGCGATTATTAAGACTTATAACAAAGGATGAAATGGAAGTTGTTGGACAAAGAAGAGATGTGCACTAATTTTTTTTTCATTGTAAAAAAAACCCCGAAATGTTCCTAGAAAATAACGGACAGCTAAAGTATCTTATTCCTGCCGGTAACATATCCTGCGAAAAACAGAAAAGTTTTTGTCCCTATCAGAATCTTCCCAAAATTAAGCTGGTATATTTTGGAGGAATTAAAAACCTTTCCACCTTTCCAATACAGACAAACAAAGCCTCTTCACTAAAAATGTTCATGATTGGATGGAGTAATTTTCTCTTTCTGATACTATTCACTATTTTGAGGTTGTAGAAGACCCATTATGTATAGAAAAGCACATGCTGTATCTTTTATATTGAGAATACGTGGGGTTTAATTAGAAAATGTCATTTAATTATTTGGTGTGACATATAGTTGTTTTGATTATTTTGTATGCATCTTACTTTCATGTTTTCAAGAAACAAAATTATATGCGAGGATCACATGTCTAATTTTAGTTGTTTTTTTCCCCAAATTCATGCTATAAAGTATGTAATTTAACACACTTGTCTTCCAATAATTTTATAATTACGTAACGAATTATAACAAGTTTATTAATGAGTGTTTAGATGCTTTTACCTGTTATTTATTTTGCAATACATGTACTTCCTTCAACTATTTTATTTTGTTTATAATTCGAAAGATGCAAAGATTTGTGATTGACTTTAATGTCTAGGAGTTGTAGACAGTATAATTCAAAACGTATTAATAAGCTTATTTCATTTGTTACTGTATTAATTGCATTGTGTTCTATTTCGTATTGGGTGACTTCATGTTAAATCAGGTGGGCACTGAACCTGACCATTTCATACTAACATAAAACTTTCAGAAATATTGCTCTTTTATATCATAAAGATACATATGGTTTTAAAAAAATCTTTCCTAAATCATCCTACATAATTAAAATCTGAGCGTCTGTACCTATCAATCTATTATTAATCTATATACATATGTCCGAGTAACTTCTCCCGAACGCTAGTAAACTGACCATCAAACCAGGTACAATTGGATTCGTAATTTTCCCGTCTTATGTTTGGCTGTTTAACATAATCCTCCGATAATAATTAGCAGAGAGGTCAATTGAAAACTATTTATTACTAGAATGTCATCCGTCACAGTATGACAGGTTAAAATTTGCTTCTACATTTGAACGCAGCCATTGCCTGTTTGGTGATATTTTGGTACTTTTAAATTTTAACCCTAACTCCAGTGGATCAACTCTAAACTCTAGTGAAAATTTGTTTCGATATACATTTAAACGCAGCGAATGCCTGTTTGGTGATATTTTGGTAGTTTAAGTTAAATTTGGCACTTTAACCCTAACTCCAGTGAATTAAACATTAACTCCAGTAGATAGTGGTCATTGTTGACCCTTTTTACATTTCTTTATTCTCCTAAAATGAGTCTTAGTACCAGTAAAACAGTTAAGTCATCGGATCGAGTTCAGCCTTGTCACGATTAAGCACTTCCCTGCATGTTAAACATTACCAAAACATTCTCGGAGTTTCATTGTTGAAACACACGGGTTACTTGATCACCGACTATTATTTATATGAGGATGATACATAGGATAATACTTAGATTTCTCGACATGAAATCTCTATTTTTCGATGACTTTCATCCATTCAAGTTATCAGTGCTTCATCTCAACTTTCCTTAACAATGCTTTTATTGAAATTTATAGCGTGAAGAAAACCAAGGAAGATCTGTTGCCATTTTATTTCTTGAACATAAACAAATAAAATTCTGGGTTTTGCTTTGAGGCTTCTCCTGCAATCGGTAGACTTAAAACGTTTCCTTTTCGGTTATTTTTCCGGAATTTGTCGCAAAATTTTACTGTGTGTGTGTGTGTGTGTTTTTTTTTTTTTTTTTTTTTGAGCAATCACGATTGCTTATTGTTCTCATTTGACTGTTTTTGATGTTCCGTGCCTTTTTCAGCTTGGACCAGAAGCCTCTGCAGCACCACCGCCCACCCTCCTCTGCAGGCGGCGCGACGCGGCTGCTCTGGTCCTGAGCTATCCGCTTCTCCTGGTCGAAGGCGTCCATGTCCTACACACACACACACACGCCTACGTGCATACACACAGGTCTACGCACACACACACAAGCCTACACACTTACACACACAACTATGCACACGTAACCGCCCAGGAGGAGAGGCAGGCTTGGGGGGGGGGGACGGAGCTGTTTCTAGAAACAATAACTCCAATGAGGAGGGTCCTGTCTCAGTTCGTGATTGCGAAAAACATAATTTGAATTCAAAATTTCAGAATTCAAATTAATTTTTTTTTTTTTTGTTTTTGTTTTGTTCAAGCGTGATTGTTGAACACGCGTCACTTGACACAACTTTCATTTTCGAGGTAGACCGTGCAAAGCCGGGAGAGCAGCTAGTGCGTAATGAAGTTTTGAGGTTTGTTAATGTACCTTCCTTCGGTGCTTTTGAAATCATATCTCAAAGCTATGGGAGCATCAGGATTGTGCAATAGCTGACAATTACATGCACTTTGATTTGTGTGTGGTGGTCAGTAACTTAAATACTCTTCAAAAACAAATTTTTCACATAATTTAATATTTAGAAAAAAAAATTCTCAATTTTAAGATATTGTCTTTTTGAGATTTAAAGAAAAAAGAAGGATTTTCACTGGAACTATTGAGAGATTAGCACCAGGGGTGATGGTGGATTCAAGTAAAATTTTCTGGAAACAGTGAAATTTTTGTAAGTTGCCCCCCTTTACCCTCCCCCCCCCCCGTGAAAAAAACTTGTCAAATATGCATAGAAAAATAATTTGAAATCATTTGAAAAGTACCACTTTAATTGATGTTTTTTAAATATTTTTTTTAGTTTTAGAATGTGTCGGCCGAAAATTTTCGGAAATTAGAGATCACAAACAACCTTGATTAGCACTCATTTTTTGAGATGAAAGACAATATCTCAAAAAATTTTGAAATTTTGTGAGAAGCATTTTTTGAAAAGGTTTTCAACTTACATATCGAATCAAAGAGTACGTAGTTGTCTTTTAAAAGGAGCTATTTTACAAGACTGAAGTTCCCATAGAATTGAAGTTAAGCATGAAAGCACTGCCGGCCAGCAAAACAAATACTTTTTAACGAATTTCAAAATCATAAGTTATGGATGATTGAATTCTTTTTTAAAATTATTTACAAATTTAAGATGTGGAAGAGTATGATTTTTGAAAATTTCATGAAAATATGAAAAGGTCAGGTTGGGGATTTTTTTGCCCCTTTATTCGACATAAATTCGATCCCATTTAAAAATTGCACACAAAACATACTCAACTCATAATTAAATACAATTTAATTCCACTTATAAGATGCCGATTGATTCAAGAGCAAGGCTGTTTTTTTCCCGTCAAAAAGATGTTACAAATTTAAAACCCGAATCTAAAACTCTAAACAAAGACTTAAAATAAAAAAAATAAAAAAATAAAAAAATAAAAAAAATCTGAGTTCAAACACTTTATTACACGGCGAATATTTTCTAATGCAGACAAAAATAGCAGATAATTTTAACTCTTAAAGTCAACGCTTCTGTTCAATATTATTTTTCTTTCCCCATCAGTTTCCAATTCATTAGTTGATTTTTGCCAGTCTTTTTTGTTTGTTAAGTCTGTGAAGAAATAATAAACGCAGAAAACTTTCAAGCACCAGGTGATGACAATCAACAGCTGGTAGCCGCTCGCCATTTTGTTTTGTTGCGATAAAATAAACAAGAAATACGCATTCTGCATGGAATAACTAAAACAACCCCTTTTACGGAAATAAAGGTAGCAATCATTTCGGATTCAGATCAGAAATGAAAATTTCACAAAGAAATGTTAGCAAAAAATGTATCCGCGAAATAGTCATTGATATTAAGTTATACAAATGGAACAATTAAGTTTTGCAGAATGTTCGAAGCTAAGAAAAAAAAAAAAAAACCCAATAAACTCAAAATTTAAATGAAATTCAACTTATAGACAAAATTTACATGTGAAAGATTTAAAAATAAATATAATTAAATAAATCACTTACTTTTAATAAAAGAATATCCTTTGCTCCGATTGTTTTTGAGTAGTTGCTCCGAAAGCTGTTGAAGTTGGCAAGCAAAGAAAGTTTCTGGAACTATTCCAAGGTATACCCATGCATCCGAGCGCCCTCTATATCTGTATACAGATATAGAGGGCGCTCGGATGCAGTGATATCGGAACGTCAAATATTACGTTATTTTAGCACGGGAATAACACCGTGGCATTAGAACGTTTTTTGAACGTCTAATATGACATCACCTCAGAACTAAACTGGCACCGTGATAATATCACTGTTGCTGTACGTTTAATTTTACGTGCAAGTAACACTTAACACCGTCATTCGACCAATAACACGATTTCTGTACCAGATTTGAACGTTCTGGTGCTACTGGGGTTATAACTTCATATTTGATTGGCAAATGTACCAAACCACAATTAGTTAAGCTTACCCGCTTTGGGCTCAATGGTAGGGCAAAGCGGGTTTTTCACATGTTTGTTAAGTTTGATAATAAATGAATATTGGGTTTGAAATAATACAAAAATCACTTTTTATTTTGAACTTTAAGAACCTTGCTAGGAAATAAAGCCGAAATTGTCGCGATTAAAATCCAAAAACTACAATTTTAGAGCGTTCTTCGAAAACCTACCCGCTTTGGGCCACCCTCTCCTAGTTCGATTCTAATAATAATTATAAATTTTTCGAATAAAATAGTTATAAATGTGAAATAAATCATACCTTTCTTGTACATAACGTATGAATACGTATTTTTTAATCCCGACACACAGAGGAATATCTGTGTATCTGTCTGGGGCACTCTAGCGCCTAAACGAATGGACCGATTTTGAAAAAAAAAAAAAAATAAAGGCTCGAAAGGAGAGTTGATCAAGAGTGTTCTCAGCAAGATTACGTCTTCGGATGAAATTAATTAAAGAAAATATAAATTTTAATCCTCAAAAAGGTTTTTCACGATTTTTGCAGTGAAAACATATTTAAAAATTTTAAAATTCAGTACCAAAATAAAGTTTTATTTACTGCGTCTCATAGATTGTGTTTGGAACTTCTACGTTATACAGAATTAGAATTAAAACGTTTTTTAAAGCAGATTTTAAATACGGCTAATCCTTTATTCACGCGATTGGTAACCGAATCCATTGTTGGCCGACAAGGTAATTAAAAGCAATGATTTAAAATTTTTATCTCTTGCTAGTTTCTATTTGTTAACAAATAAAATTCTTGTAATGGGGTCGTTTCCAAAATTTTAAAAGTATTTTTTTCTGAAAGAGAATGCTTAAAAACATAGGATCTGACCATTTTTCGATAAATTTGTTCGCGTTTAATAGTTTTTAAAAATTACTTAAATCGAAGCGCTTTCATTGTTTACGACTTCTGCCGATGACATCACAAATGATAAAATGCCATTCAGTGTTGCCATTCACAGTGCAAAATATTTGATTCGCATCTTTACTCACGTGTATTAGCAACGATATGGTTGGTAGCAAGCGTAGAACGCAATTTTAATTCGCTGCTTGATTATCATAACGTGGAAACGTAGTAGAAAGATGCGGCAAAGTGCATTATTTATGACGTCATCAAGACCACGCCTTGTTTGAAAAATCGGACACTTGAAAAAATTAATTAAAAAAAAACTGTTGGGAAAATGAAAGTATTTTGTGAGTCCATGTTATTTTTTTTACTCATTCTATCCATTTCAATGACTAAAAGTGTACTTTTGACTGAAGGAAACCACCCCATTGATTTTTGATAATATAAGGCTTTTAAAAGGGTTTTCAATTTGCCCTCTTTATTCTTCATTTGCAACTCAGTTGGGGTGTTTTCAATTTTTAATTTCAGTTACTTGTCAACCTACATTTTCAGCATTAATATGATCAGAGAATGCCGATATATCTATGTACATGTAGACATTGAGACAAAAGTTTCTTCTATTTGTCCTTCCATGCGTGAGCGATTTCACCCCTCTATGGGAACTGACTGAGGAAGATAATGAAGCAGAAAATTTTCGAACTTAAAAGAAGGGGAAAACGACGTAAAGCCGATGTTTTGCGACGCATAAACGAAGCATTTTTGCATTAAAATGAATCAGTTGGTGCTTTTGTAAAAATGATGTATATCGAGGGACATATAAACAATGCTTTACTGTAATGCTTTTTGAAGTGCTCCAATTAATGCCAACTAGAACTTCAATAAAAATATAAGTTGATTAACGCAGAAATTTTCAAGAAAATAAAAATTCGTGATATTTACTTTGTTTTCCATAAAATTTTATGCTTGATTCTCAGTTTTTTTTTCTCTCTTTGTTTACCTATGGCTTTGTTCATATGAAATTCTTTTCGATGAACGTGAATATTGGTTGGCATCTTTAACTCTTTTTCTTGCATCTTCAATGGATAATTATTAAGATTTCAACTCAAAAAAGATGGCGATGTGTGATTTCAATAGCTCAAAAGATGCGCTTAATCATTTTGAAGTATTTGGGCTGTTTCCGAAACTTTAAAAGTATTTTTTTTTAAAGAGCATGCTTTAAAAAGTAAGAGTTGACCATTTTTAAAATAATTTTACAAAGTTTAATATTTTTTAAAAATTATTTTAATCGGCGTGCAGATTCAATTTTATTTTTTACGCTTCTGCTCATGACAACACAAGCGTTGAAATGCCATTCACTACTTGCTATTAGCGCAGAACACAATCTTTTGACATTGGATAGAGATAATTATGGGTTTTTTTTTATTAGATAAAGATAAAAATATGATAGTAATGAATTTCGTATTTGCTTCAGAAAAGCCTTCATTCAAAATTCTCATTATGATTGCTATTAATATTACTTTTTAATGGCAAACTTTTCTTTTTTAACAAAGCGTAAGCATTCAGTGCACCAAAGTACATCACTTGTGACGTCAAAAAGACCATGCCATATTTCCAAAATCGGACATTAAAAAAATTGGTTATATTCTATCAATTTCAGTAACTAAAAGTAGTAGGGGAATGTGGGGCAAATTGAAATGGTTAAGATGACTGAGTTTTTCAAAATGAACAAATCGGAAATTTGTTTTGAAAATTACAGTACATAAAGAAAGAACATTGTATTTTAAAATAAAACTTGCGTTGAAACAGTATTTTTTATTTTTGGCAGTAAATTTGAGTCTTCGAAAAAAGTGGAAATTTTTCTCTTTTGTTTATTTTTTATGGAGCAAAGTAAAAAATAAAATATTTTTCTTATGAAATATTTTCTATTTAATTATAAAACATATTTTTTATCAAAAGAATCAATAAATAAAAGGTTGAATTAATAAATGAAAATATAATGAAACAAAAAACGAATAGTTAAATGAATAAATCAATTGATATATGAAGAAAAATAAATAAGCGAGTAAAAGAATGAATGAATAATAAAATAAGTGAATGAATGAATAAATAAGTGAATTACTAAACGAAAGAATGTAAATTAATTAATAATTAAAAATTTAAGTTATTTATATTAAATGATTGAGTGAGTAAATGAAACAAACTAATTTTTGTGTGTAAAATGTAACAAAAATAATTTTTGACTTACAGCAAAATATTACACTATGAGTATCAATTTTTTTAAATTGCCTGTCTTACCAAATGTTTTAATCTTCGGCGGTATTTTTTTCTTGACTCGAATAGACTGCATATGGTACTATATAGCTAAAATAATACCAGATAGGTGGAGCAAAAAGTAGATTAAATATTTCACCATTTCACTTTACTCCGCTATTTCACTTTGCCATATGTTCCCCTATTTTTGACTGAAGGAAACATCCCCATTACACAATTTTAGTTTTTATTTCTTTCTTACTTGATTAACTAGCTGCATTACCTGGCTTTGCACGGTCTACCTCGAAAATAAAAGTTATGTCAAGTGACACATGTTCAGCAATCAGGCTTCAGTTAGAGAAAAAAATGCTCTAACATTTCCTGTCAGAAAGAAAACGGCACATCAAAAATTCCGGGTGAATTAAACGCAACGTCCCATAAATACAACAAAAATACTTGATTATCTTCTGCTGGCAGTACGAAAAAAAAAAAAAAAAAAAAAAAAAAATTCGCCAAATAATAAATAGGGGTTATTTCTACCCAAAAACAAAGTTTTATTTAGTCATAGTCGAGAAAAAAAAGTGATCACCTTCTAAATGGTTTTATTCACGCTAATTTAAAATAAGATCGCACAAACGATAATTTTCAGACATGGAAATGATGTTCAATTAGGCTAAAAAATGATTAGAATTGTTCTTCTGGGGATTTTACAGCCATTTTTTTGAGCAATCACGATTGCTTATTGTTCTCATTTGATCGTCTTTGATGTTCCGTGCCTTTTTCAACCACCACCGTCACCTGCAGGCGCGGCTCTGTCCTCCGGTAGCCGCTCCTGGTCGGTGGCGTCCATGTCATAGACACACGCACGCTCATACACATACGCACTCACACACATACACACAGGTCTACGCACACACAAAAGCCTACACATACACAACTAATACACACGTCTCCGTTCAACAGGAGGGTAGACTTGGAGCGACAGGAGCCGTGTCTAGAAACAAGTGGGTAGAGTAGTAACCAATGAGTAGGGTCCTGTCGCAACTCGTGATTGCGAAGAACATAATTTGAATTCAAAATTTAAGAATTCAAATTTTTTTTTTTGAATTCAGATTAAGTAAAACAATTTCAGGGATATTTTTTGCGGGCTTTTGAATGGCGCTAAAATCGAGCAGTTCGGATAATTATTTCGGGTAGAAAGAGCCATTTAATGCGATTTTGGAGCCCTAAAATTAAAATTTAAACAGTTTGATACTTTTGGTTTTGGTTTGGTTCGAAAACCTCTCGTCGTTCCTTCTCGAGTGCACGAGTACCTCCCTGCCAAATTTGGTCGAGATCCGACGTAAACTGTGGATTTGTATAGGGAACATACACACATATATATTCTCTGTTTTATTTTATAGATGGATCTCCGATTAATTGGTCATATTTTGGTTTGCTTAATTTCGAATTATTAATTACACTCAAATTAACTGATTGGTTGGAAAAATAATACTGATCAATGAAGTGTCGGAAAAAAAAATTGAAAAAGTTTAAACACAGGCTGAAACGAGCTGATGTGTGAATCACATGACTTCCTTTTACTCCAATTTAATGTCATTTCCCCATTATTGGCAATTTTAATGTGATTCAATTGTTTATTCTCTAAATATCACCAACAGTGGACAAATTGAAACCAAATTTAAAAGAAAAAAAAATCGCTAAATTTGTCGCCAAGTTGGCGACAAAACTTGGCGACCAAAGGACTGGCGGTATATCGCCAAGTGTCCGACAAATTATAACACAACTTGAGTTTACATCGAAATTAACAGTGATTTCCCCCAAAAAGGGACAAAAGACCCCTTTAGGAACATCCGAATGCAACCAAAAGGGAAGGTGCACAACTAGACCCCATTGGGAGTCTACGTACCAAATTACAACTTTTTAGGACATACCGTTTTTAAATTATGCGAGATACATACACACATACGGACGTCACGAAAAAATTCGTTGTAATTAACTCGGGGTTCGTCAAAATGGATATTTCGGGTGTCTGTACGTTCCTAGGCATATATCCACGTGTGATCAGGTCGAAAAAAAAACTCAACATTTATTCGTGAGTGAGAAAAATGGAACTTAAGGCCGATATTTGAGTGAAAATTTTTTCGCGAATACAATACTTCCTTTTTTGTAAAAGGAGGTAAAAAAACACTTTTTTCGACAATAAAAATGTGTTCAAAAACATTCTAAAGACTGCATAATGAAGTTTTCATCCGATACATATAACTGATTCTGACACTTCTTAATGCAGTGCCTGAAAAAGCGCAACGCGTTTATTTCACTAAAATGTGATTAAACTTCACAATAGTAAGTGATATTGAAATTTCAATATTTGCAAGACTTTAAAAAGCTCATTTAAACTGTTTTATTTTTCTTAATCTTTACTTACACTTTTCCCAAGCTTTGTATCAGAATACATTAAGCATGGATTCTACGGTTTTTTCAAAGCACTATGAAAGGCGGCTTGATTGCGATTGCTAACTCAACATATTTGAAAAAAATATTATTTTTAAATTATCATTTGTTTAAAATATGTAATATTGTCTCTTGATTATTCAAATTTGAAAAATATTTCTTACACATTCAAATACAATTACCAAATCCCATAAAATATTAAAAATTTCTGTTTTTCAGTATTTCACGTCTCTTGTTCAGATTTTTAATTCCACTAAAATTAAACAGCTTAAAACTTAACTAAGCGGCATGCTACCACGTACATGTAAACAACATTTTGTTATTTACATGTAAGCAACAAATGTGTTTACATGACTCCATTACCGAAAAAAAGGTTGACTCAACGACTCAAACTCTGCAGTAGGGTGGCCCGGAAAATGGATATTTTCGTTAAGCAACTTCTAATAGCAAAAAAAAAAAAAAAAAGTTGTGTATTGCCATCCTTAACATGGGAAAAATAATTTAAAAAAATAATATTAATATCTTCAGATCGCGCATTGGCAGCAGTTTGAAAAAAAGGTAAAAAATTATCGATTGTCGAATATTTTTTAAAAAATCCGAATGTTCAAAATTTTTGTTGAAAAACCCTTTACATGCTTCCTTTTAATACTCTTTTCATCAATCTTTCAAAGTATTTACATTCCTTTACAGTTTTTAGTTCGAGCATTAGCCGCAAAATTACGTGAAATTAACTAAAAATCGATATTTTTAACTAATTTGGAACATTGCAGTATTTCTTCTTTTAGAAGAGATCTTATATATATATATATATATATATATATATATATATATATATATATATACTACCTAGTTATATATATTTACAATAAATGTGCACTATACAGCTCTTTGCTGAAAATGTAATTATATTTAACTGCATTAACTATCTCCTGAACCCACCTTAAGTAGGTGGCTGCACTTTGTGTTCTACCCTGCAATTTCTAAGAGTAGTTATTTATAGGATTTATATATGTGTAAAGTAACTTACATTCGCAATAACTATGTTAATTTAAACACGTTTTTACGCTTCGATCAAGGCTTAAAGTTGGACATAGACTCGGTTTTGGAATTGATGTTGGCGAACAAAGTTTTTTTTCATATAGATTCATCTCTTGCGTCGTAATATTTCAAATGAATTTCTGCAAATTCACTGACCAGTTCCACAATCCTTTCAACTGTCCGAGTTGGATATGGAAACTTTACGAAGACATACTTAAGCAAACGTATAGTCATCTAGAAGTGATAAAATATTCTTGTTTTCCACTTCATCACTGATGTAGAGGTAAGTAAACACGTTGGTCAAACATTTAACTCTTTAACTATTACAGTTCGAAGCTTCAAATCTTAATATTGGTGGAAAAAACCAGAAGCGTTTCCTGATTCATCATCTTTTGCTTTGTAGTAGCGTTTGTTGTCTGTAGTGTGCAATCCAATTCCCTTGTATTTCGTCTCTAGTCCACTTTGACATTTGACACCCTCAGAGACCACCCGCACCTACCAATTACTTGGTTTATCGGTTTTAAATGCTCAGATAAATCTGAGCAAGTGGGTCTCTGAGGAACTTTATTTAATTACATAAAAATACAGGAAAAATACATTGTTATCTGTTACAATTTTGATTTGCTTTTGACAAAAATTTTGGTAATTTAACATTATTATATGTAATAAAGTAGACAAAACCAATGCATAAAAGCTTACAATGATAAATTAAACATAAACCACATTAGAGAGTTGTTGCGTTACAGATGATAACGTGTTAAAGTGTAGAAAAAACTCTGAATTTAAACGGTATTAACTATTGAAGAAAGAAAAAATATGTGTATTAATCAACGCCTTGAAACATGAAGCCTTCATTAGACAATAGACTGAAAATTGAGTTAAGTTTGATGCGGGTATGATGTTGTGAACAGGCAATTAATATGTTTTTATTGAGTGAAAGACTATGATTACGTCTGATATGCAAATGCGATGTTAGTGGACAGAAAAAAATGTAATGTTCCGGAGAACCTAATTCGCCGCAAGAGCAATTACCAGAATCAGAAAGGTTAAATCTGTGAAGATATTGTGGGAATGGTCCATGGCCAGAAAAGAAAATTGTCTCAAACCTACTTTTAATGCGGGGAGAAAAACGAACGGTGGGGAAGAATTCGAAGACTCTTCGTCCAGTATCCGCTTCATTCCACCTAAATTGCCAGTCATCTAATGTTTGTTTTTTAATGTATGAAATTAGTGAAGATTTTGGAAGAGGAATAGATGAAGAAGGAAACTGCGGGTCGTCAACTGCAGTTCTTGCTAAGCGATCAGCCAGATCGTTGCCGACGTCCCCAGAATGCCCTTTTACCCAATGAATTGAGACAGAAGAATTACCTAATAATGACTGTTGAATATCAGATACTGATTTATTCCGTTGAAGAGGATTTTTAATTGCTAAGAGAGAAGACTGACTATCCGAAAAAATTTGAATGGAATCAGCGTTAAGTGAATCCGAGAACTTTAATGCTTGATGAATAGCAAATAATTCAGCTTGAAAAATACTATTATCGGGATGAAGTCGGATACTCCAAGACGATGAAAGAGTTTCGCCCTCAAAATAAGCATATGCTGATGCTGTACCGGTGGAAGTGCGAGAGCCATCTGTGTATAAGCGATGAAAGGAAAGATTTGTAGAATTGGAATTTATTGAGATTGGATATTCTTTAATTTGTAAATGTGAATTGGAAAACCATTTAGGTGCAGGAGTTTCAAAATCTGAAGGTGAATAAGTAGTTCCATCTAGAATAATCTCTGCTGATTCTATTCCTATTTTCCAAATCCATACTTTTTCCCTTACTGTTAGTTCTATTGGAGGAATACCAGTCAAGGTTTGCAAAGCGGTGTGCGAGCAAGTTCTGTATGCTCCGGTTATAGTGAGAAGTGCCCTGCGTTGAAGAGTTAGTAATTGCTTTTCTAATTTAACTGGTAAACATCTACCCCACAATCCTGCTGCATAAAGTATTGTACTTTCAAAAATTTGAGTGTAAATCAGTCTTCTTTCTGCCATTCGAATCCCCCAGTTTCTACCTGCTAGGCGTTGCAGACAGCTTTGCTTATAGAAAGTTTTGTGCTTAATCCAATCTATGTGGGCATTCCACGTTAGATATTGATTAAAATGTAGGCCAAGATACTTTAAAACTTTTGTTCGTTTAATAAACTTGTCACCCAGACGTAAAATGGGGGGACGAACCAGATTGCGAGGAACTTTAAAAGGAAGAGCCATAGTTTTGCTTTCGGAAGCTTTGATATTATGTTCTAGGAGCCAATTATGGAAGATTTTGAGAGAAAAATTGGCATTAGCTTGAAGAAGTTCCCTAGTGCGTCCGTAGACTAAAAGGAGAAAGTCATCAGCGAAGGCTTGCACCTTAGTGTGTTCCGGCCATGGAGCTGATAACAGCGAGGCTGCCACTAAATTCCAAAGCTCGGGACCGCTACAAGAACCCTGTGGACAACCTTTTGTTTGTGGAATTTTAAGAAAACCATTTGTGGAATTTATGAAAATGAACCTATTTGAGAGAAAGCTAGAAAAAAGATTATAAATTGATGATTCACAGTTAGTTTGAAGCAGATAGAATAAAATTTTGGTCCAGGGCAGGTTGTCGAATGCTGATACAATATCAACTGATATTGCAACCATTAATTCCCCGGAACGAATACCATTTTGAATGTTAGAGTAAAAATTAGCTAAAGCATGTTCAGTGGATCTTCTTGGTACAAAACCATACTGATCTGGATGATGATATCCGTTAAGGGTTAAATAACTTTGGAGCCGAAAAAGCATGACTTTCTCCAAGATTTTCGAGATAGTGGGTAATAGTATAATAGGGCGAAAAGAAGAGAATTCTCTTGGGTCTTTTCCATCTTTAAGGAATAAAATGAGTACGCCTTCTTTGAATAAAGTTGGAAAATGACCTAGAGTATAACAGGTGTTGAATAAATTGCTAATAAAATATGGAAAAGTCTCATGAAAGGTAGTCCAAATAATTCCGTCAAGTCCATCTTTACCCGGCGCTTTCTTTTTGGGAATAATTTTAAATGCATAATCAATTTCTTGTATTGTGAAGGGAGTTGATAATCCATGTGAAATATTTCTGTGATTATTTATTGGGATAGCTGAAGAATCTTGAGAGGCTGGATAAAAATGATTTAAAAGATCTTGAAGAAAAGAGTTTTCTGTCTCATATTGAGGGAATCTTTCTTGCATCTGAACAGGAGTAAAATATTTGCCGAAAGCTATTTTGTATGGTTTCCCAAAAGATTTATTGCTGTTTGTGCAGAAATTTTGCCAAGATTTTCTTTTGGAAAGACGGATTTCTTTTTTATATTTTGCTAATATTTTTTTATAAATATTTTTATAGTAAATGAGCGTATTTGGGTCATTGCAGTGTTGAAATCTTCTTCTTGCTGCTCTAGTTTGATTTTTTAGTTGAGAAAGGCCTTCGTGCCACCATGTTGCTGGACTTGCGATTGTAAAATATTTCTTTTTAAAAGAGTCATTTGCACATTCTTGTATTATTTGTACTAAAGTAGATACGTAACTATCAAGTTCAGTGGTATTCTGAATTGTTGGTAAGATTGGAATTATTGGTGGTATTTTTTGTTTTAAGCATCTTCTAAATTTAGCTGTGTTGTATGAAGTTTTATACCTAATGAAGCGAGATTTTGAAAAAGCAGCTTGGATTTCAACTATTATATATTTATGATCACTTAGAGAAATTTCTTGACTTATTGACCATAAGATAGGGAGGCGAAAGTTTCTTCCGAACGTTAAATCAGGCCAACCTTTTCCATGTGGAGTCTCAAAAGTCGGAGGAAAATTTCTATTGTTGAATATGTCCAAGTTATGGGTTGCTATGAAATCTAATAATAATTCACCTCTTGATTCGTTATGTGGATACCCCCAAGATCTTGATCTAGCATTAAAGTCACCTGAAAGAATTAAAGGTGTTGGAGAAGTTGAAGTTAAGAAATCATCAAGTTCAATCAGAAGTTCTTCAAGAGGTTCCGAAGGAGAGCAATAAGCGGAAATTAAAATTATAGTAGAGATATTTAGTGAAATTTTTGCTGAAACAAAATCGTAAGAAACAAATGTTACATACGGAGTAATTTGATTAGTTGCAAAGACAATCGCTGCCCTGCCACTATTGGAAAGAATACTTCCCCAAGATAATGGGATACCCGAAATTTTTGAATTGTGCAAATATGGCTCTTGGACCAGAAAAATATCAATTTTTTCTTCATTTGCGAACATAGTTAAATTGGAAGTAGGTGCATATGCTCTTTGTAAATTGATTTGAACCAATTTAATTGATGTTTGAGTTGTAGTGTTAAGAAGCGTTGAAGGAGCATGAGAAAATGATGAAAAATCTCTAAAAGTCAAAGGGTTAGAGGAACAATTTGATATCTCACTAGACATAGCAAATATTTTTACGATAGAGAACAACAGCCCTTTGGTAACAAGGGCAATCAGTGGAAGAAGGTGGGTGTTCAATATTGTTATTAGTTTTGTTCCTCTTATTATAAATATGGCAGTTAATACAGCTAGCGTTGTGTGAATCACAATCGTTTACATTATGGGATTCTGAGCAAAAACCACAGTATATGCCCTCTAAAAAGCATTTTGAGGCAATATGGCCATAACCTTGGCACTTGTAACAACGTTTTATTCCAATAAATTCTTTTAAAGAATGAACTCTCCACGAAATGTTGATTTTTGGAGATGACATTATAATATTAAATGCTTGAGGAGTGACTTCTAAGATCCAATTCTCCCTATTTCTTTTTCCACTAAGTTTAAATGAGAATTGAAAATCATCTTCCGTTTCTAGACCATAAGTACGCGAAAAGGCTAAGGCAATTTCCTCCCATTCAGAATCTTTGGACAAATCATAAATGATTATTTTAGGTTTGCGTTTTGATGGAATACGTACTGTAATTTCTTGAGAAAGTTTTGGATGTTCCACGATTTTTTGCTTTAGAAAATTCAAATCACGAATCGACGGAACATCAATGGCAAGTCCTCCTTTACCAATAAACCTGACTCGATTGATAGAAATTCCATCTTTTGAGGGGTTGTAGCTAGATTCTAAAGTATTTCTCAAATCAGTAGATCGTGGGTTTTGTTTCGTACTCGCAGGATATAATAGCAGTGTGTGTTCTTCTACGTGAGTTACTTGTGCGTAGCTTGGCTTTTGCATCGGGACTGTAATATTGTGATTCAGATTAGAATGCACATTAGTGTGTTCAAGTATAGGGAAATCAGTTTTAGAACGTGGGAATGATCTTGGATCTTGATTCCCTTCTGGTTCTGTTTGCACTGAAACTGGAGAGTTCAACAGAGGTTCGATATTATCATTCATTCCTACTCGAGACTTTTCTTGTTCATGAAGCCTTTTTTCTATTAATTCAACAACTAAGAGGGATGTTTTCTGTAGCTCTTGGCTCATAAAAAACCTATTTCTCCGGTCTTTTCCAGTTATTAATTCTCTTAGAAACTGGATTAAATCGTCGTTAGGACTATCGGACGACAGATAATTCTCAGTAGGACGGCAATCTTTGTGAAAGTATTCTGAAAATGGACCAATCAAATCGTTAGCATTCTGTGATTCCAGGACCTCTATCACTTGGTCCGATGAAGTAATTGACGAAAAGCTAGTATTTCTAAGATTATACCTCTTTGTTGGAGTATTCATAATTTTAGCTTTGCCATTCACTTTTCCCAAAGATTGTGGTACTGATTCAATATCTGAAATAACTTGCCCTGGATCAAGAGGAGTTTTGACGCGATTATTTTCATCCATTATTAGCACTAGTTATTATAAATCGAGTATAAATTGTGTTATTTACTGGTTAAGCCTAATATCAAATAACAGTTATTTATTATTATTGTTTTTTGAAATATTGTTGTAAAATAAAATGGCAGCGAAAATTAGTCATAACACTTAGCACTGGTCACGTGGTATTAAAAGTAATAACTATGCCAAGTAAAATATTTTAACAATGTAACTGGTTCAGAAATTGGCGTTTGAAATACCGAGAGCTAAATCACTCTAGACTTATTATAAAGCAACAGTATCGCCAACAATATGGCGTTCTAAAGATATTTAAATTGAAGTTCAAAACCAAATGCTGAGTTTTTAACGGAGAAACAAGTTCAATAAATGAATATATATATATTTTTACTCCTTTACTCCGTGAGGGTCCAAGAGCATTGAAGGCGATGATCGGGAATCACTGAAAGGAGAAATGCATCTTGAGATGAAATCAGTGATGGCGCAATCGTTTACCAAAGTTGATAACATTTCTTTTTGATGTAAGATGTTTCCCGATTTCCCTTGTTTTGTCCAGTAATTCTTCGTATCTTCAAAAAGCTACAGTTCAGGCTCCCTTTAGTGCAATTCGTTTGATGATTTGCTGAAAAGAGACGATTATATGGCTTCTTTGATGCTCCAATGCTTATGAAGCGACATTGCTATGTCCTTTCCGTATTGATAAATTAGCAAAAATCTAGAACTTGAATTGGTTAATTGAGCTAGGCATATGAACACTCAAATTAAAGCTCTAATTAAGCACTTTAAGAGGAAAAAAGAACCAGCTCTCTAGTTGGATTATTTCCGGCTTTGTGGCAAAATGAAGTCGGAGCAATACATTGAGCGTCCAACACATACGGATTCAAAATGGCGTCCGTTTCTCTAGTCCACTGCCATGACCAATAACAATTTCTCCAAAGTAGCAAAGTAAGCATTTCTTTGAATCACTGGATCCACGATGTTTAAAAGATCATGAGACACCTGACTTGTAGATTTTGTAACTTTAAATAACTGTACAGTTCCACGGAAGTTTGTTCTCTTCTTTAAATTTTAATTTTATTGAACGATATTTTTTAAAGACATAATTAAGAGTTTAGTAGTTTAGTTTACAAAATATACAGCCCTAGTACTCCGTTAGCACGTGTTAAAGAATGCTAATGACTAAAAGGTCTTGGTTTAGGGAGAGCGAGATCAATTTCGCACTTTCGATTCTGTATTACATTGACAATATCCATCAAATATACTTTTGCTCGCTGTTTAAGTCAGTTTTTCGTCCGATCGAGTTCTAGGACGAAGTTAAACATATATAATTATACGAAAACAGTAGAAGCTTTACCCTAATTCAGTTAATGTTCCTCTTTTACACCCTGGCTGTAGAAAGGGTTATTAAACTGGTCAGTGGGTCAGTAAGTTGGGTACTTTGGCATGAGACAAGATATGGATTAATGTGAAAAATTTTATGCTCGCTATTATCAATGTAAAAATTGAGCCACCAGTCTCACCTCAAACCTTGATCTAAACGTAGAAACGTGTTTAAAATAATATATTTATTGTGAATGTAAGTTACTTTACAAAAAAAAAAATGTCCTGTAAATAATTACTCCTCATCTGAATTGCAGGGTGGAACACAAAATGCAACCACCTACCTGGGATTGATTCTGGGTTGTTAATAGAACAAAATATGATTACATTTCCAGTAAAGAGCTGTATGCTGCACATTCAATGTAAAAAAAAATTATAACTGGGATCTTTCTCTAAAAGAAGAAATACTGCAATGTGTGAAATAAGCTAAAATGTCCATTTTTGGTTAATTTCACATACATTTACGGCTCATGCGCGAATTAAAAACTGTAAAGGAATATAAACATTTTGAAAGATATATGAAAAAACTATTGAAAGGAAGCATTTAAACGATATCAGAACAAAAAAATTCAGCTCTTAAATTTTTATAAGAATATTTGAAAATTGTCCATTTTTTACCTTTTTTTCAAACTTTGCTGACAACGCGATCTGAAGACATAAATATTAAATTTTTTTTTATTGTTTTTTCCTGTGTTTAGGAGGGCAATACACAACTCTTTTTTGCTATTAGAAGTTGCTTATCGAAAATTTTCTTTTTTCGGCCCACCCTCCTCTGCAGCCATGCTTTATACTTCTAAATAAAGTAAAATGGTGCTTAAGACTTGATTTAGGAAAACACAATGGCATGTAACCCTTTATCTCTCGGATAAAGATATGGACTAAAGCCAAAATAAAGTACCAATTGAAATAAAAAAAAATTTGAATTTTCGACTGATTGAATTCAAATTATGCTTTTCGCAATCATGTGTGGATGTGTGTGCTTGTGTGTGTAGTGGTATGTGTGTGTATGTTTAGTTGTGTGTCTGTGTAGTGCTGTGTGTGTGTAGTGGTGTGTCTGTGTAGTGCTGTGTGTGTGTAGTGGTGTGTCTGTGTAGTGCTGTGTGTGTGTAATGTGTCTGTGTAGTGCTGTGTGTGTGTAATGTGTCTGTGTAGTGCTGTGTGTGTGTAATGTGTCTGTGTAGTGCTGTGTGTGTGTAATGTGTCTGTGTAGTGCTGTGTGTGTGTAATGTGTCTGTGTAGTGCTGTATGTGTCTAGTGCTGTGTGTGTAGTTGTGTGTCTGTGTGTAGACGTGTGTTTGTGTGTACATTGACTTGCGCGTGTGTGTGAAGGCATGTGTGTGTGTAATCATGTGCAGTATGTGCATACGATATGGTCTCAACCTGGAGACTGTGCTCGCTTGTGAAGCAGCATCGGGAAGGGACGGCCGAAGTGGAGTCCTTCCAAAAATCCACCAATAGTCGCAAAAGTTAAATCAAAGGACGGACGGAGGCATAAAACGGTCAAGTGAGAACAATAAGCAATTCGTGATTGCTCAATAAAGCAGTTAATAAATAGATTAAAATAACTGACAAACAAAACTATAAAGTGTTTATGAAGTCCTTCACTGGTTATTCAAAAAAAAAAAAACTTCTGATTTAATCATAATTCCACTTTTTAAAACTCTTTTGACCCTTGTCTGAGAAAAAGTTTTTCCACAACTTGAATGCATTTAAACATGTACTCCTTTCGCATTTCTGAGAAGATTCAGACGATCTTCAACTTCGTGCCAGACGCTTGCGCAGCCGTAGTTCACCTCTTGGCAGGCGACAGTTTGGTCAAAACAGTTTTTTTTTGTTCTATAACATATAAATAGCGCTGGCAATATGTGTTTAAATCAATGCTTTTTTTGGAGGGGGAGGGGGGGGGGCGGTTTCTGCCGCGGGCAGGTAAATACCAGTATCTGCAGATATGAATTTTCGAGATATTTGAGGTAACGAATTTTAGATTCAATACTAAGGGCAATGTTGAAATTTCAAAATTTCCGAACTTTTTCTTTTTAAAGGAATCTAAACAAGCAAGATTGCAAAGTAAAGCTATTGTAAAATAGATGACAAAAATGCAAATAAATAAATAAATAAATAAATATGCAGTTACTGCCCTTCACCTCCCTACTTTAGTATGTACATCCTGTACACTGCATAAAAACACCGATAAAGAGAGAGATTGAGCAAATTTGGATTAATTCATATCAGAAATTCAAATTAATTCCTCACATTCACTGGATCAGACAAGTGCACTGCATAATAGCATCAACTCAAATGATATGCTCATATTCATTAACCTACCATTTAGCGAAGGGATATGGTAAATGGATAAAATGGGGGAGGTTTGTGAGCATCATTCCCGGCTTCAGTCGTGATTACGGAAGATAATATGGAAAACGGAGACATGACTACAACAGTACACTCTCTACATCAACATTTCATTATTGCGCTATTACTCTCAGCATAACATTGTAATTGCCTGTTAATAGATTTCCATAATGCAATCTGAATATGAAATGGAGATTCGACCGGATTTGACGGCTCCGAAAACTGAGATATCATGACGGCGAATTGAGGTACGTTTCTAAGCTAAAACGTAGCTTATCTGGTATTTTAGGGGTTTACAGATATCCTGAGAATATTTTCATAAGGTTTTTTTTCAACCCTAAAATACCAAAACAGTGTCCCCCCCCCCCCTTTAATGCATTGCAAAATACAGTGAAAGCCCGAGTTTATGTTTTTCAAAGGACTGGTTTAAAAAAAACGTAAAATACTGGAAATATGTAGAAAACAAGAATCAAATAGGAAAAAAAAATAGTATCGATGAATCTTTCAAAAGGTATGATATCTAAATTTTTCGGAAAGAACATTATTTTACATACCATTTTAAATCTTTAACGCATTTAGTTGCAAATCCAGCCGTTTAGGTTGAAAATAGTTCGTAATAGTGGAATTGTTTTTGAGTCATGGAGTTCAAAGTACAGTGGTGGTAAAAAAAATTGCATCACCCGCGCCGCAAAGGAGAGGAATACTCATCCCGACTGCATTCAACACATAGTCAAGCATCCCGTATCCCAGATGATTTGGAGATGTATTTCTGATCAAGGAGTTGGTGGGCTTCACTTTGCGCAAGGAACAGTAAACGCTCAGGAGTATATTGGGATTTTGGAGGTGAAATTGCTTTCTACTATCCGGGATCACTTTACTTCAATTCCAAACGTCATTTTCTAGGATGATTCTGCTCTGTGCCATAGGGCAAAACTGGTAAATAACAATTTAAAAACCTTTATCCTGCCATTAGACTTAAATTGACATGGGGTTACATAATTTTTTTTCTCTAAACTCACGCGCAGGTTCAGAAATGGAAAAATGAGCATGGGGTCAGCAGTTGGCCTTGGCCCAGAAACAGCCCCGATCTACGTAAACAATTATCGGATTCCTGCTGTTAAATGTTTATTTCATAAGTTTTGCAGAATTCCACTTACATTAATCGTTAACCGGTCGACCAAAACTTCTCACATAATCCCGCATTGTTGTGAAAATGCGAGGGTGATGCAATTTTTTTTTTTACCAGCACTGTAAATGCAGCATCTTCCAGATGGGAATACTTCGCAAGTTTTTTTTTCTGGACTTAATGAGAAAGAAAATGGTATTTCACAATTTGTAAGCTCTTCAATGCAATATTTAAGGAAGGGACAGACTGTGCTTTTCCAGTTTTTCTTGTTCATCTTCATTGGAGAATGAAAAGTTCATAAGGTCGGCTACGGAAGGAGATGTAGCATTTAGATTAACTTTCAACAACGTGAATTATCGTTAAAAAAAACACAAATTGAAACATATTGCTCATTTAAGGCCATTTCTTTCTTTTTTTACTTCCCAGGGAAAACGCAAAATGCGGGAAATTCATAAATAACAAACTTACAATTTTGGTTAAATTAATAGTATTAGTATACGAAAAAACTTTAACCTGATTTTTAAAAAACGTGAAATGTTGGAAAAACGTAGATTCGGGAGACGTAAAATCCGGGTTTCATTGCAATTGAATGATTTCCACTGATTTAATGCCGCGATTGTGCTGGATCTGTCATGAAGATAGAAATCAGAAGGTTTTGGAAGCAAAATTATTTTGTGAGAGTTCAGGAGCGTGGTGACGAATAAACGCAACCGAAAGTAATTTTGACTGACTTTCTTGTTCCAACCATTTTTTTTCTACTTGTCGCTACCCATCTTTTAACTTCAGCAATGGCAATAACGAAAAAAGGAATTTATAAAAAGGTTTTGTTTTTCATGAAAATAGAAAATATTTATTTACTTCCATTTTGTATGTGTTTCTATTATCGGCATAATTTTTTTCACAGGAAACCCCCATTCCGTAACCGTAGATGAAAAAATCCTATTTTGAAAAACATAAAATGCATACAATTAACAATTATTTGTACATTTTCATTATTTCTAGGCTATAATATATTTTTTTTAGTTATTTTGAACCTTTGTTCTGTTTATATTTCATTGTTAATCCGATGAAATATTACTTTCATTTTAATAAAAAAGAATTAGAAATCTTCATGAAAATACTACTTTAAACAAAAATATATAGGAAGGAAAATTCAGAATAGTGGGCCAGCGCTTCTAACGCCGTCAAAGATTGAAATAAATCAACTGCTGTCATATTAAAAAATGTTCCCAACAGTGACAAGTTATAAAATACGTTGACTTTCGCATTTCTTCCGAAATCTTGGGTTTTGACGGACTCGTAGAAGTCATGAAGTCACGGCGTCGTCATAAATTTCTAAAATCGCCAACGGCAAGTATACTATAAATTGTATTTTTCATGCAGAATTTATGTATAAGACTTCTTTTTACTATATTAAGTAAGAATTTTTCTCTTCATAAGCTTTTTAAAGTTAGAATTTTTTTCATGTTATAACATAAGATACAAAACTTATTTTTAAGCTAATAGTATTCAAAAATGTTTGATCAATTTTGAATGATCTTACATTGAAACAAAAGACCAATTTTTTTAAAAAAAATTACTCCTAGTCTGATATTGAAAAGGAATTCTAAGAACTACAAGGCGTGGCTCTAAATTAGATTCTGAGACTTAGGAAAACTCACTTCCACGAAAAAGGGTTTTCGAGTTTAACTTACCTTAAGAGCGAGAGTAGTACAAACTATCTTATGCTCAGGATGATTTTAAGCAGGGTCGACGCCAGGGGGGGGGGTCTACCCCTCCCCCCCCCAGTTTTTTTAGAAGTGGTGCCGCCAATTTCATTTTAGCGATGCAACAAACAAAGGAAAAGGCAAACTCTCCGCTGTTTAAAAAAATTAAAATAGTAATTATATAAATTAACAATTGAAATAATAGTGACAAAAAGTGTCTTTTCTGTAAAATTTGAATAGAAAATGCAATTTTAAAATACAATTTAGGAACATCCATGATTCTCTTTTATTAAGATTATCTAAGTAAGGGCGACGGAAATGTTAGCTTCGAAATTTTTTTAACGGAAGTATTCAGTTTACTATTCACCAGGCCGCAGAGTGGGTATGTCTGCCTAGTCGTAAACTATGGGCCTGCTCAAATTACAGTATTGTGCATAAAGTAAAATTAGCATAATGAGAGGGAGGGCCGATGACAAAACTAACATGGTGCACGCCTTGTCTCTCGGTGGCCCTGGTTATACAAAACCATGCTTCATGATTCTTCAGTTTAAAAAAAAATAGATAAATAAATAGGATGACTTCATAGGGGCCGCCAAAACACTCCCAAATGTAATTTGTTTGATGAAAAATACTGTCATGTAAATCATTGCTAAGTGGAGAAAAATGCATGGGTCGGCGAAATATATTTGAAATAGAGAGATAGAAAAAAAAATCTCAGTTTAATGCAAAGAGAGATCCTAAGTATTGTGATGAATACTCACACCAGATGTTCTAAATATTTGAACGTAAAAATCGGAAGTAAATTAAAGCTTGATCAAGAGATTCAGGAGGCACATTTAAAATAAAATGAAGTGGAAATAAATAAAACCTGAGATATCACAGAAAATCATTACATCCATTCAAAATGTTAGAAGTTCTTTCTCTGGGCCTGCAGACGCTTGTATTTTAAGAAGACAAAAATATTAGGGAATGGAATTACTGGAAATTGAAAATTTTACTATGGAAAATCCAAAGTGAATAATTGTGTTTGGCAAAGGAAAAGTGGAAGACAGTATTATCACAATATGCTTATCAATAATTAAAGTTTAAAATGAAGATAGGGACGTAGTCAAACTGAAGGAACAGTGGGGAACTCCAAACTCTTCTTTTTACGTCCCCAAAGATGACCTGGAAATGAGTTAGGTTTTGAAAAAATTCCGGGAAAACGTTCTCAAACCCCATCTCTTGCTCTAACGTCATTAAAGATGTCCTACACATGAGTATTTAGGACTGCAATTTCTAAAAACCATGAGTGTTCTCCCAACGTAACCCCCAAAAAACGCCCTCTCAATTCGCGGTCGAATTAATTCCGTCTATCGGACTTTAATTTAAAAAAAAACTCCATGAGTCTCCCTGATGTCCTCCTCCTAATATTACGAAAGATCCTTAAAAATTTCGTTATTAAGGTTTAGAAATGAGACAATTGGAAAAAACCCGGAAAATTTCGGAAAAAACGAAAAAAAAAACAGTTTTGTTTTTTCGAAGAGGTTTATTTCCAGGGGTGCCCACTAGGGGGGATTATGGCGCGAGTTGCGCCATCAAAATTTTTAAGGGGGATTTTTTTCATAAGTTTTTTTTTCTTATGAAATTTTTGGAAAAAGAAAATATCTGCTTCCAAAAAGTTTGTAGTCGTGTCTGTTTTCTAACAAAGACAACCTCAAAGACGGGATGAAATTAAGTGTCCGTTGCAAAGAAGGTTCAAGCGATTTTATTTCTTTTTAACTTATTAAGAATTTTCTGGAAGTAGATCAATTCTGTGTGATGAATACGTGTGACAACGATTAGAGAAGTGGGATGGGATTTCAAAAATTGCTGAATTACGTTCTTTTAGTGTTTTTCTTTTTTTTTACTTTCATTTATTGTTAGTAAGAATTTTGACCACTGTGCTGTAGCCGTTCATGGATTTCTTTGCACCGAGAAAATAGTTCAGAACTAGGTGTGTTAAAGTTTTTTGAGAATAACATATGTTTACTCCTTCACTCAACAACTAATGTTTTCTTCATAAACTAGCTTAAATTTGTGGAAAATTTATGATTTTACTTTACTCCTATTTTTAAATTGACTGTTCTTTCGATTAATCATTAAATGATTTTGCTTCAATTACGAAACATTTCTGTGCGAGAGCCCCTTCAAAACTCTACCCCCCCCCCCCCTTTCATCGAAGGTTAGTTTAAATTATGTTTTCGGAGCTTTAATTTCGAGAAACTGGCGGTGCACTCAATTTTAACAAAAAAAGAAAAAAACCTACAATTGCGTTTTTACAGCTTCAATTTCAAAAACTTTTTGGGGGGTGCCCCCCGCATCTCATTTTCCCTTAATATCGCCTCTCATGCCCTTATATCGTTTAAAACTGCATTTTTCCAACTACCTTTTTTTAAATTTTGCTCGAGGGAAAGCCACTGAACCCCCTTTACCTGTCACAATCAGAAATAATTCACAATTGCGTGCTTGGATTTTGAAATTTGAAAAATAATCGGGGTCCCCGAGTTTTTGCTCCCTTAACATCAATATATATCGTCTAAAACAGTGTTTTTCAAATACCAATCTTGAAATATTCCCGGGGAAGAGCCCCCCCCCCCATGGACCCTCTCTCTTGAACCTAATCAAATATAACGTAGGATTGTGCTTGGGAACCTAAATTTGGGTAAAGATTATCGGAAGAGGCTATCCCTCAGCTCCTTTCCCTCTCCTCCCCAAGTTAAAATATAGTCTAAAACTGCATTTTTATCTCTTTGATTTCGAAAAAAATGCCAGGAAGTAGCCCTCCGACACCCCCTATTTCTGATTGAATAATATCTTTACAATTAAAGTTATATTACTAGTACTAAGGTTTAGTAATATGACTATCCCTGCTAAACCAGAAGCTAAATCTCTCTCTCTCTCTGCATACTGGAACTTGCATTTGTAACAATTTAGGGGCCGCCAAATGCGTCCCCCCCCAGTTTTTGAACTAACGACGGCCCTGATTTTAAGCTGTATATTTGATCATGCTGGAGCCAAACCCTGTTAAACTTTCTAAAAAAGAAGAAACAAGCTCAGAGTTTAAACTATTTTTTAATCAGGCTTTCTCATTTTTTGCCTTATTTAATAAAAAAAACCTTTTTAATAAAACGTCCATCAAAATAAAACTTCGTGCTTTGAATTTAAATTCTTACATGTAATTAAACGGTTAAACAATTAAATTTTAACTAATATAGCGTAAACATCGAATGGTTTCCGGTTTCCATGTCTATTTACTTTGCTTCCTTCCATTTTTGTTCATTTGTCGTTCGGTCTACATTGTGTAGACTTTTCGTTCTTCTTTTATTACTTTATTTTACTACTTTATTTGTACTTTACGCAAGTTGTTGTCGTTTTACTCATTCCATAGTACAAAGTTTCCGACTGCTTTTTTACAATTGAATGGGGTCATTTCCGAAATTTTAAAAGTATTTTTTTCTGAAAGAGTATGCTTAAAAACGTAGGATTAGACCATTTTTTAAAAAAATAATTTGACTTTTTTATGCTTCTGCGCATGACGTCACAAATGAACTGCTATTCAGTGTTGCCATCAGCGAAGAGCGTAATATTTAATTCGCTTCTTTACTCACATGTGCTGGCAACGATACGGCTGATAGAAAGCGTAGAGCGCAATATTTAATTCGCTACTGAATTATAATCTGGAAACGCGGTAGACAGCAAGCGTAAACATTCAGTGCGCCATTGAAACGCGCCAAAGTACATCATTTGTGACGTCATAAAGACCACGGCTTGTTTAAAAAATAATTAATTTTAAAAAATTAATTAAAAATTAGACGTTTTTTGAAAATAAATACTTTCATCGCCTCATGTTTTTTTTTTTGCTCATTCTATCAACTTGAGTGACTAAAGTAATACTCAGAAATCAATTTCTGAATGTATTTGGCTCCAAATTTGTAACATAGTTAGTAATCGTGCTTTTCGATTTGTAACATTCAACAAAATAACCGCACACGCGGATAAGCTTCACAGGCCGGATGTAGCCCGTGGGCCATAGGATGGGCACCATTGACTTCTAGCTGAGTCATAGGACTTATAGCTAGTGATGTGCCGGATCGTTAAAAAAGTAGATCCGTGAATACAGATACGGATCCAGATCATTAGTGTTAAGATCCACGAATACGGATCTCAAATTTTTTTTGCCCAATTCAACTATCCAAGTGTAAAATTTATTAAGGAATGCATTCCCCTCATAATAATAACACTGCTTCTTCAAAAAATGTCATCTACGGCGAAAATATAATAAAGACTCTGATTTACTATTTAAAGAAATTACTGTTAAAATTGAGGGAGAGTTGGAAGGAACGGGTCAGTGCTGCATTAATGCATAAGAAGAATGTGAAAAATTATTTCTAGCTTGCTCGGTAGATGTAGGATACAGGAGAAACTGTAAAGCTGCTACTAGGTAGGTTAGAAATATTTTTTTGCATTTTATTTCAGCATAAATGCAGCGCTGGCCGATTCCACCCAAATTACTCCGACCGACGATCATTTGTGACGTCATCAAGATCACGCCTTGTTTGAAAACTCGAATATTAAAAAAAATAATAATTAAAAAAGAACTGTTGGGAAAATAAAAGTATTTTCCGAGTCCATGTTTTTTTTTTTTTTTTTTGCTCAATCTATAAAATTCAGTGACTAAAAGTGGTATTTTGACTTAAGGGAACAACCTCATTGTGTTAGTTGGGGGTACGCATAGTTAATGATACACGAAAATATGTACTAGAGTTGAAAAAGGTTGAGAATTACTTGTTTCAATAGTAAACGCATAGGTTACGCTAGGTATGAGGAATTTTCCGAAGGGCACGGGCATAGGCAGCTAGTATGGAGGGGGGGCATGGGAGAAGTGCCCCCTCACTTTTCAGTTTTCAAATTAATGATCGATAAAAAATACCGCCCCTTGACCCCCCCCATTTCATTTGACCCCCCCTCTCACTGTTTTGGCGCACCAGCCATCGACGGGCATGGGTTTTTGCATGTCACTAAACTACATCAGTGACTAAAAGAAATCTGAATTTTTCCAAGTTTTATCAATATACTCGCTACTCGATATCCAATTCAAATATAAGTCGACAAAAATGTGTTATTTTCTTTTCGTCCAATCTTCTTCTTAGCAATAATTAAACAGCTTTTCAGATAAGCTTGTTTTAGTAATGTTTTCTCAAACAACATTTTGCGTAATGTTTTGTAAGCAAACAATACCACCGGGAACGATATTCTTCGTTTTTAAATCCAGTTTCTATGGTAACCAGGAAAGGAAAAGGAATTTTCTGAAGTTTTGGACGAACCCTCAATCTACGACCAAGTGTTCCCTGCCTTTAGCGATGCCAGTTCTTCGTAGCTTAAAATGGAAATATATTTCAATTAGCACTCTAATTAGTTCTCTATTTTACTTTTCAGACTTGTTTACAGAACTTCTCAGCTCGAATTCCAAGTTGATTTTTCTCACCAAGATTTTATTTAGTTGCGTTTATTTAGCCAAGTTACTTCAATATCTTCAATACTGATGTTATGTTATGAAGAAATACTTTTTATGCGAGAGTTTTGAAATTCTGATTTGCCATTTTTTTTGTGTGACAGAAGTGACGTAGTAGTTGTTTAATTTTTGCCAAAAACAATGAAAAATATTAGTAACTATAAAGTTTTTTTTTATAAACTTAACAAATAAATTTCAAAGCTGAACTTAAACAGGCATATATTTGTGGATTTAAACTTTGAAATTATTGCAGGTTTCTTTGATTCAAATGAAGTCATCAACTTAAAAACGTAATCCACATTGCTTAGGTTTAGCCTTGAAGTTTCTTAACTTTTATTAACAGAATTAACTTTATAATTACTATTAGATTTCATAGTTTTGCAACAATTAAAAAGTGTATTTCGAGTATTGTGTAGTTTTCTCGTTGTTTACTCCAATTTCTTCATTAAGATATACAATTTTGTTGTGAATAGGCTTAAATAAGGCGCACAAAGACCAAGAACGTGGCATAAGAGAAAACGTGCGGGTGAAGCATCTAGTCTAAGATCAGGCTGCAGAATTACTGAACTCGTCGAGTATAAAGTTAAAATCAAATTTTTGCAATATGTTTTGGCTAGGCTGCCTTGCAAGAAGTGCCCGCAAGAATTTTGTATCAAATTAATAATGTTTGATATTTTGGGGTAAAAATGACGCATTTGTTAACGCATTTATTGAAATAAACTATACCCTAAACTAATTTCAATGCTCCAAAAGAAATAAAATTAAATTTTATTGGTTACATTTAAAATACCGTATACATATAACATGTATTCCTCAATAAAAGGTAAAATGTCTTTCATCTGTAAAATTAGAATAAAAGATTAACATTTATGAAAGAATGTGACCCCAGTTATTTATGAAAGGACAATTATATTATACAGAAAATGTTTCCGAAAAACAAGAAAATTATTTAAATATTTTTACAATACATATTAATTTTATCTTTTATTGAGGAATACGTGCTATATGTATATGGGGTTTTAAATGTATCAACACAAAAATTTATTGATTTTATTTCTTTGGAGCATTTTAAATTTGATTCTACTGCTGTTTGCACCGTTGGTTGAGAACACTAACAATTGAAGCCATGCGCGATGACTTTAAAAACTCGTACAACCAAGGGCTTATCCAGCTCAACCATGAAAGGAGAGGGGGTGAAGGGAGGCAGCCACAGGGAAACCCTGATGGGCGAGTTTGGCAAATTTTGCTTCACGATATGGCAAAAATATCACCATTCGGAAAGTTTTGTTTGACGATATGATAAAAATATCATTCGGCAAAATTTGGAGAGTTCCATTAAGCGAATTATCATCATTCGGAGAAATTTGGAGTTCCATTTGGCCCATTGACATTTTCCACAATGATAAAAGTTGAAATTCGGGGCGCACCTGAAAAGGCCCATCATTGGGAAGTTAGAACACTGGTTAAGGCAACCTAGTCAAAACACATTGCCCCTTTCATAATGTAAAATAAAAATTTGATTTTAACATTATGCTCGATGAGTGCAGTAATTCTGCAGCCGCTCATCTGTTTAGAGTGTAAAAAAGAGAGAACAGATTAGAGTTTCACTTCTAAATTGTGTATCTTTACGACTAAGAATTATTTTTTTAAGGACAAACATTTTATTCGTTTTACGTATCTTTTATGCTAAAAATATTGTTTTATTCTCAGTTTTAGAGCTTAAACTCGCCACCTGGCGGTGATTTAAGAGCTCAGCCGAAGAAGTAAATTATTTCAATTTTGCTTGGCTTACATGTCTCATTGGACAGGTCATATCGTATGTCTGGCTGCTTCAGCCGTCATTAGCAGAGACTACATCGCCTTCTATAGTTTATGCAAATTGCTTTTACTCATTATTTGAACTCCGAAGTTGTTGAACTTCATTGACTCTTTCTGCGTAGAAATACCCAAAACAATAGAGTAAGCGCGATCTTGGTGAAGAAGTTGAAACGAAATCAAATTGATTAAGGTTTCATTTGTTTCAAAAAACGATAACAACAAATCATAAAAAGAAAACTGTACTTTAAATTGGCTTTTTTTTTTTTAAATCTATGCTTAAGTCAATGAATGAATGCTTTAAGAGATTTAATGATTGGTTCAAAACTGTGATATATCTGTTAGAAATTGAAAATTGTTAAAACAATTAAAGTCATTAGATCGCATGAAAAAATACCAAAGTTAATGTGGACGGTGTTATACACTATGGCGAGAAATTCCTTTCTACCCCCCCCCCCCCCCGCCTCCTGTAAAAAAAATATGTTAAAATGTTCGGTCGACTTTTCCATGGATTTTTCCAAAAAGGCGCTGATCATAGTATAGGGTGGAGAAACCAATGAATAAATACTTAAAGATGAATTTCGTTTTCAAAAATTCACATCTTCGTTAAGAACTTCGCACATGACGGTGAAGACATTTTAGTTGACCCTTTTATTTGTTTTCTGCTCATTTTTTAATTGTAGCAATGTAGGGCAGGTTTTTCTGCATTGACACTGAACCGACAGAAAAACTACTTTTACGGAATGGGGAGTTTTCAGTCGAAAGTACTACTTATAGTCAAATTGATAGAATGAGCAAAAAAAAAAAAAAAAAAAAGGAAAAAAAAAGAAAAAAAAAGAAAAGAAAATAATAACATGGAGCCAAAAAAAACTTTTATTTTCCCAGCAATTATTTTGTATTTAATTTTTTTAGTGTCAGATTTTCGAAATATGGCGTGGTCTATATAACGTCACAAGTGATGTACTTTGACGCAATACTCTATTGCCGCGCTAAATGTTTACGCTTTGCCATCAACCACGTTGCCAGGTTGTGATAATTTTCGCTGTGCGCTAATGGCATCAGTGAATGGCCTTTTACCACTTCTGATGTCATGTTCAAAAGCGTAAAAAATGCATTTCAATATGCGCACCGATTAAAATAATTGTTACAAAATATTAAATTTTGTCAGATTATTTTAAAAACTGTTAAATCCTAAGTTTTTAAGCGTGCTATTTCAGAAAAAAAAATACTTTTCAAATTTCGAATACAACACCATTAGTTTCTAAAAACACATTTTTGAGCTTAAAAAGTGACTTTTTTTCTTCTTTAATACTTCTTAACTCTTTGCGTTCTTATTTAATTATGATGATGTCAGCATATCTTTTTCGGCCTTGACACTGCACTGATACAGAAGCAATGTTTACAGAGCTTTTTCTTTTGAAAAGTGCACAAGTACATAACTTTTGGGATAAAAAATTATTTACATATGTACTAACTGTATGTTATAAAACTGAGAACGTTTTTGGTTCTGCTTCAGGTGTGCTTGTTGGGTTAATATGAAAAATTCTAGAAATTCAGTGAATGAACGCGTACAAGTAGTTGACAAGCACAGAATTTTCTAGTAGTTTTCTTTTTGGAATCTTACAGAAGGAAGTTAGTACTGCCAGTTCATCTTAAAAAAAAAAAAAATCTAATTTGAATTCTGAATCTTTGAATTCAAATTATGTTTTTCGCAATCACGAGTTGCGACAAGACCCTACTCATTAGAGTTATTGTTTCCTAGAAATGGCTCCCCCCCCCCAAGCATGTCCCTCCTCCTGGGTGGTTATGTGTGTATAGTTGTGTGTGTGCAGGCTTAAGGTTATGCACGTAGGCCTGTGTATGTGTGTAAAGGCGCTCATGCGTTGGCGAGTGTGTATGAGCATGCGTGTGAAGGACATGGACGCCACCACCCAGCAGAAGTGGATTCCGGGGGACAGTGCTCAGGAACAGAGCAGCCGTGCCGCCGCCGCGCCGGTGGGCGGTGGTGCTGCTGGTCCAAGCTGAAAAATAATCCCAACGTCAAGGACTGTCAAATGAGAACAATAAGCAATCGTGATTGCTCAAAAAACCTTTTGAATCCTTTTTTGTTAAACAAAAGTATTGAGCTGTTCCTTCAGTGGGGGGGGGGGGGGTTCATTCGCTGGGTCGGAACCCAAAATGAGAGTAAACATTGGGGTTTTACACGACAACACATTAATTTTTCATCCACCCCACGGAAAAAAACAGAGAAACTTTTCTCAGTACTTGCTCGTAGCAACGCCTTCAAACGATCAGAAAACTATAATAAGAAACAACATAAGGTGGTTGGCATGGTGATAGACTTCTTTATCCCACCAAACTGTCAAGAAAAGCTGATGCGTCCGTTTCGTGGAGTTATGAAAGCAATCCCAAATGGAATTCTATATAGATTAGCAATAGTATCAACTTCTTTTCCTTTCCCTACAACTGAGATCGACCATGATTGTTGGAACACGAGAGAAAATAACACTTTTACTTGCTGGGAGGCATACATTTGGAGTATTGACTCAGGAGGAAGATGTTGTCAGTCACTGGAATTGAAACTTAAAAATCAGGCTATGTCGTAAAGACATACGATAGATGTAAAACTTTTGTATTACAGGGAAATATTTTAATTGCTAGAAAATCGCCCGCCAAGATATGACGGGTGAAAATTGCTTCTACATTTTAATGAAGCATGTTTGGTGATATTTTGATGGTTGAAATTTTAACCCTAAACTCCAGCAGATTGTGTTCATTGTTGACCACTTTTTTGTTTCTTCATTCCTCTGAAATGACATCGTCTTACCAGTAAAACAGTTAAATTACCGGATCCAGTTCAGCCTTGTCACAATAAAGCCTTTCCCTGCATGTTAAACATTATCAAAACATATTATCAAATTATCATGTCGTTGCGCGAGTTTCATTGCTGATGACGTCAGGATCGTTACTCGATCGTTGGTTATTATATATACAAGCAGCGTCGCCCGGCTTTACACGATCTACCTCGAAACAAAAGTTATGTCAGCAAACAGGCTTAAACAAAAAATTGAAAAAGAAAAAAAATAAATAAAATTTTGCGACAGATTGCTGAAAAATAACCAAAAAGTAAACATTTTAAATCCCCTGATTACAGGAAAAGCCTTAAAACAAAAGCCAGAATTTTATTTTTTCATATTCGACAAAAAATGACAAAATGACAACAGATCTTTCTTCTCGATGATTTTCTTCACGCTACAAATTTTAATGAAAGCATTGTTATGGAAAGTTGAGATGAAGTACTGAATAATAATTTGAATGGAGGAAAGCCTTCGAAAAACGGGGATTTTATGTCGGAATCTAAGTGTCATAATTAATACTTTTCAATTGATAGTTTCACTAATTATCATCTAATTATGTTAAGTAACCAAACATAAAGACGGAAAAATTACGAATCTATCAATACCTGACTCGATGGTCAGTTCACTGGCGTAAGGGAGAAGTAATTCGGACATAGATACATAGAAACATACATAAATACATGGGTACATACATATATACATACGCTCTATATAAGATGAGGATTCATCAATCATATTTGAATAGCATAGAATGTGTCTATCATTCATTTGTTTACCTGAAATTACGTAGTACGTAGGTGTTTTCTTCGTTCTTAAGAATATAAGTTATCGTTTTCGTACAGCCTACTAATATTGCCGCACTGCGCAATCTGACTGACGGTCTTAGTGTATTTAGTGTGGTATTGGCTCAATCGAAAAGCTCTAAACTTCAAACCCATTGAGCCCCGGATCGAGTCCCGACTAATACGTTTCTTGCATCTTCACAACAAAATTGTGTATTTCAACGAAGAAATTTATTATAAACAACAAGAACACTACGCAAAACTCGAAATGCTTTGGATATTCATACGCATTTCAAAGGATTCTCTGTTGATAACTAACAGCTGCACTCAACCCAGTGTACGCAACCACGGACATCGAGAAAGAAAGAAAGTGAGAGGAGCGCACGTGCGACATTTCCTCACACAAAACAACTACGTCACTTCCGTCACTCATGTTGACCGATCAGTATTTCAAAGTCCTTGCATATAAAGGTTCACTCCAAGAACTTCAAACACATTTTATCTAATCTTTAGAAACAGTATTAAAATTATAAAGAAGGGTCGTAGGTTTCGTAGACAAGGACTTCAAATGAAAGTTATTACTAGTGGCGAAAAACTATTGATTTATATTTATTTTTTCAGCGGCCGATTTTTATAGATAATTTAATGTCTGTAGTGTTGCTGAATTAAAAATCGTGATTAACTGAATTTAAAACGTGATTTTTTATTTTTTTTTTAATTTCTTGTTTCAGTTTTCTCTACATTACTTTGCGTAACTACTTCTTATACTGTCTGACCACGGATTGTATGGAGAGGCAAACTTCCGATTTAGAGGCGGAAATGGACGCATCTATTAGTTTTAAGGGATGTCAGCTTTTGAAGATGTATGCTAGCCTCTAAATTAAGCAGATTCTCATTCAAATGAGCGGAACACGTGCATCAAATTTTTACTTTTCTTCTCATTCAGATAAACTCGTCGTAATTGGACGTTTGCCAATTCCATACAATCCATGGTTGGACAGTATTTCTTTTCTCGGGTTATAAAAATAAGACATGGAGTACAGACAGTAACCGTAAATTAAATTCTATGTTAATTAGTCGGAAGGACACACCACAAGCGTATCAGTCTAAACCACAAAATGAAACATAGTCCATCTGAAAACCTGAGGATTAAAGAAAATACTATTCTTCGTACTATATAAGTACTTGACCACTCCAACCAATATTTCATAAGATATTACAGGAAAAGAGTTACTATAACAGACTGCAGTTCAGGAGAAAATGAACAAATAAACAAAAAAAAAAAGTATTATATTATTTTAAAAGTAGGTTTATTCATCACAAGATTCGTAGTTTTTTCCCGTAAGAGCCATTCCATTTCATATCAGGCAGGGCCTGTCACATAACCATCATCGATTTTTTTTTTTTTTTTTTGAAAAAAATACAGTAGTTACAACTAAGGGACATATGAAATATCCCAAAAGGATTTCGAAAGAAAAAAAATTTCTTCACTTACAGCCTACTAAAATTTTGCACAAAATCGGCCGTTTCGGAAAAAACAGCAAAACACTCGATTTGAAATGGACACTATTTCAAAAATATTTAACCTATTTCAATAATTCTTTTTTCTGAAATTAAATAAGGACCCATATATTATCTAAACATCATTTTTGAAAATTTAGTTACGTTTTTTGATAAAGAAAAAAAAATATTTTTGTGGCGAAAGAACTGCATTTTTGCCGATTTTATGATTTTTTTTCTCCATTAAAAAGAAGTTTTTTTTTTTTTTTACTAAACGGAGATTCAGTCTAAAGCCATTAAATGATAGTTTCACAGCATATTTTATTATAATCCTTAAATCCATACAGCATCGGAAATAAAATGTAAAAATTTTCAAAAATCAACGATTTTTGAAGTGAAATTACTCAAAAACCTCATTTTTTAAAAATCTAAAAATTGGCTCATTTGAACCCCTTTTAATGGTTAACAAGTGGATATACACCGCATCCCGTGTTTTTTCCCAGAACACGTTTTATGATTTTTTTTTTTTTTTTTTTGGAAAGTGACCTTACGACCATGGTATGTATGTAAAATGAAAATGTCTAAAAAAAATTCATTCACTGAAATTCTGATTATATTAATGCCTAATAGCTACAGTAATGGTGCATTTTATCAGCAATAATTAAAATCTTACTGACTTTTAATAATATACGTGTAACAAACCGTTTTTGATGACCCAGTGCATTCGTCTTTTTGTATGACTCTGCGTAATTATAGAACAGCCTTTGGTGATCATCTGACTACATTGTATAGATATTTTTCTGCTGATCAGGGCTTAATTGTTATGGGAGCTGAGCTCCCATACTACTACTATACTTACTTGCTTATTTTACTCAAATTTTTGTATTTTTGACGGAATTCACGAAACTTAAGCATTAAAATACGTTTTGAAGACTATAGGGCTTCTGCACTTCTTTTGTTAAATTGAATCCCTGGCTATAATAGCTTCGTTTGGTGATCTGTTTGGTTACCTCTTACAACCATCTTCAACTGATTACTTCTCTCATAAAACAGGTGTTTTTTTTTTTTTTTTTAATTCTCAAATTATAGGTGACTTTTGTGTTTTGAATTTAGTGTACCTATGTAACCATACGAGGTAGGATCCAAATATTTTGGGACAAAAGTCACCAATGACAATCAAAGAAAATTAAAATAGTAAATCGCTTTAGATGCATTGTACTGCTTTTCCCTTTGAGCTTGGATGGTTTCCCCTGTCATGTTATTGAGTTGCACGTTGTAATTGAAACAGAAAGAATTTTATTTGTTGCGGCATTAACGGTGAATGTATAGCTTTGAAGCCAAAATATACTATAATATTGAAACAAGAAAAAGGAAAGATTTCATCTGTTACTGAAAGTACACCATTATTGTAGCTATTAGGCATTAATACAATCAGAATTTCAGTGAATGAAATTATTAGACATTTTCATTTTACATGCATGCCATGGTCGATAAGGTCACTTAAAAAAAAGCATAAAACATTTTCTGGGAAAAAACATGGGATGCGGTGTATATCACTTTGTTAAGCATTAAAAAGGGTTCTAATGAGCCAATTTTAGATTTTTAAAAAATGGGTTTTTTTGATTAATCTCACTTCAAAAATCGTTGAATTTTGAAAATTTTCAGAATTTCAAATTTTATTTTCGAATTTATGTTGATCCCAGGATTATAATAAAATATGCTATAAAACTATCATTTAAGGGCTTTAAACTGAATCTCCGGTAGTAAAAAAAAAACTTTTTTTTGATGGAGAAAAATAATTATAAAATCGGCAAAAATTAAATTTTTTCGCCACAAAAAAATATATTTTTTAAAATCAAAATACCTTTTTTTCTCAAAATTTTAAAAAACAATGTCTAAATGATATATGGGTACTTATTCTTCTTTAGAAAAAAGGAATAATTTGAAAAGGTTGTATACTTTTGAAATAATGTCCATTTCAAATTGAGTGTTATGTTGGTTTTTTCCAAGATGGCCGATTTTGCGCAGAATTTTAGTAGGCTGTAACTGAAGAAAAATTTTTCTTGCAAAATCCTTTTGGGATATTTCGTACGTCCCTTAGTTGTAACTACTATATTTTTTTCAAAAAAAATCGGTGGTGGTCATATGCAGTGGTTGGAAGTAGCGCGCTACAAGTAGCGACGCTACTGTAGTATTTACATTTTTAGTAGTTTGTAGTATAGCGCACTTCTTTTAAAAATAAGTAGAGTAGCGAGTAGTTAGCTACAAAAAAAAGTAGTTTGTAGCGATTTCTGAAAACTACTTTTGAATAAAGTTTTAAAAAAAAACGAGATTTCAAACAATCTAACTGGCGCAAGTCTTATGCGAGTACAACTTGCATCAAACGGAATCGAAAGGATGAAAAATATGAGTTGACATCAAACATATTTTGATGCCATAAGTTCTATCTGTTTGACGACATTAGTTTGTTTGGCATTGAAATTTTCACATTTCCACAATATTCGCCTTGAGTAGAGCATGGCTTAGAAAAAAAAAGAATGAGTGATAACTACCAAGTAGTACCACGTACCACGTCTGTGTTTTCTGTCAGCAGAGAATGTTCCGTGGATGAACATTTTAGATGTCAATATCCTGCTAATATGGAAACTACTGTAAATGTTATGGAAGAGGATGATATTGAACTGCCTTTTTTGGCCGGCTAACAACAAATATTACAGTGTTATTGAAACGTATGATAAAGGAAAATTTTCCGTTTCATGCAAACTTTGCCAGCTAAGCAAAAAGCTTTCGATATCAATGTCATCGGCATATGCAGTCGAATCTCAACTTTCGCAAGGGATGCATTCCAAGAGTTCTCGCGTAGGTTAAAATTTTGCTTTGTGGAAAGGGGTACACGATTTTTTATTAACATAATATCATTTTAGATACTTGAAAACATCCTTCAAACTGCTTTAACCGATTTCTTAAATTCCTATTACCGAGTTTAAATTAAGAGAGCTAAAATTTTACTTCATTAAAAAAAAAAGTGTCGTGAATACGGTTAGGATGCACAAAATCAATTTGAGAGAATGACATAAAATGAAACAGTACGGTACGTATATATAGCATGTAACAATAATAAAATGCAGTACTACAATGGTACCGTACAGTAGATACAGTAATAAATTCGACGCACTTATTAGTTGTTCAAGCATATCGGAAATCTTTAAATTTCTTTAGTTGACAGAAAATCTCTATTTTTCCTTCCATTTTAAAACTTTAGATAAATGGCCCACTTATGTGAAATTATGTTGTATCAACTTCATATTTAAAATGAAAGAGATGCGGGGTAGCAATTTAAATTAACAAAGCGATGTTTCGACTAGTACAGTGCGGAGTAATTTTGCTTTCAGTGATGCTGAAGGGAAAGTCCATTCACGAAACTAATATTTAGTATCCAGTAAAGAAGAAGATAACTAAGCCTTACGATTCCCTCCCGGATATTTTCGTGTTGCGGGATGGGGAATTCGCGTTAACTCCAAAATTCGTTACTCGAGAAAAGCTCACTATTTAGCCATTTCTCGTGAGTCGAATCACATTGTAGCGCGAGTCCACTGTAGTTTAAAATTGCACATTGAAGTAAAGTAAACATTCTTAGCTATGTTTCATCTTTCGGATATTTTTTAATATTTAATTATAATACTAGCACCATTTGGGATATTTTTCCCATTTCTTTATTTTTTTCTTTTTTACTGATGTAGTGTTGATATATCAACAAAATAAAAGCCAATTATTAAATATTAAAAGTTTTTGAGGTCATTCGGTGAAATTGAAAAATGCTTTCATTTCATTTTATCAGAAGTGTAAGAAAAGAGATGATGTCCAGGTCCAGACCAGTAGCTTAAAGTTCAAAATCAATTAACTAGTTCCTACAAAATATAAGCTCCTAAAAAATTAACTCCTATGATGAAAATTAAAGTTTCTCATTTGTTTAAAAGATGTTTTTCACCATCAAATCAATTTTATGTACATACACTGGTGGCTGGTGGACAACTGCTAAAGACAGATGGTAATATCAGCGTTAGGAACCACAAAATGGAAGGAAAGGAAAAATGGACATTAGCCTAAGTGTGGGATACGGTAAGACGTATTTTGCGTATGCAAATTTTAGATTCATGACGTTGTTCGTCACGTACTAGCGCTGATAAGAGATGTAAAGAATTTGGCGCGCGATGACTATTGTTGTTCAAAAGCAAAGTTTGACGGGAAAGAATCAATTGACGAACTTGAATTTTTCGGTAGGTCTTTCCGACATCCCTAAGAAGGTTTTGCGAGTGACCGTGTTGACGGCAAGATTTAAGAAGAGCAAAAAGTGTCAGTTGTTACCAGGGTGTTCGACGTTAACCGCAGGGTTGTTTCGAAGGTTTGGAATTCATTTCAAATAAATGGAATGTGTAGAAAATGTCACGGAGGAGGTCGTGTACGCAATACGACGTCAGCAGAAGATTGGTACATAGCACTAGCAACAGAAATTAACAGGCGCAACACAGCTACTGATGTAGCAAAGCAGTTTCCTGCTGCTACTAGCAAGCAAATGTCCCGAAAAACTGCAGCCAGATGTTTGCAAGCAGTAGAACTACACGCATGACAGCTTGTTTTGTACACCCCATTGTCTACAAGTCAGCGTTTCGCCCGTTTGTAATGAGGTGGTCAGCATCACAATTGGACAGAAGTCGACTGAGCTTGTGAACTATTCTCAAATGACAGCAGGTTCAGTCTGTCGTCTAATTATTGACGATAACTGATCTGACGTGAGAGTGGTACTGAATACAGTCCGGAAAACACAAAAGGTAATGACAAATATCCTACTAGTGGTGTCATAGCGTGGACTGGGATCATGATCAATGACTGTACGTCCCTCATGTGCTGTCAAAAAGACTATGGCTGACCAGAGGCCCTATGGCTTTGCATGTTCCGTGGTACTGAAGGGGGATAAATTCGTTTTCGTGGATGACAACGCAACATGTCATCGAACAGTCGCTATCCAGGAGTGTCTGGAGTGCGAGAATGTTGAACCCATCGGATGGCCAGAACATTTTCTAGATCTGATGTCCATTGAAAATGTTTGGAATGCTCTGGGGAACAGTCTTGCTGGTAGACAACACCCTCCAATAAACAAGGACACCCTCATCCGTGACTGGCAGAGGAATGGTATAAAGTACCCCAACAGCCGCTTGATATTGTTGTGCAAAGCAGCAAACGACTTGTGGAAGCTTGCATTGCTCTCCATGGTGGCCATATCCTGTAATGACATCTTAACACCGGAACGCCTGGGGACGGAAGATACATTTTTTCACTTTTACGTATTCAGCACTAAATGACCGTTTTGTACTTTGAACACTTTTCAACGCCTTCTGGATTTCAGAGCGCAATAAATTATCGTCATTGTAGAGTATTAGTGTTCTGACATTAGTTTATTTCACTTGCCATCGAATTACACTTACTTTTTCGCGCGCTACATAGCACATTATTATCCGTCCATAGCAATTGTCCACCAGTGTATATGTATGGCTATGTAAAATTTTAATCAAGTTATGTCTGCATCTATTTAAATTTTCAAGTAGTCGAGTTGCACTTCTTGAATGAAATATTCACTGTCAGGGAAAGATTAAAAACTTGAAGGTTGAATTTCTTCAACTTTTTAAATCCTTTCTTGCAGCGAATATTCGTAAAAATCGTAAAAAATGTTTTTAATGACGAATTGGCTCAGTTTATCCATTCATCAGTCCATTGAAAGAATAAATAATACTTATTTCCATGTTCAAATGAGCCCATTTATTAATCTAAAGCACTTTTTGATTTTTTTCGTTCAATCCTCAAACGGTGTGTATGTATACTTTTTATTTATTTATTTTTTAAAAAGTAGCGAAGTAGCGACTACTTTTCAAGAGTAGTTTCTAGTTGCTACATTTTGAAAAAAGTAGTTGTAGTTGTAGTTAGCTACATTTGTAATGAAGTAGTTGTAGTTCGCTACAAAAGAAAAAAAAAGTAGTTTTTACAACCACTAATCATATGACACTTTTCATATCTACCTGCCTGATTTGAAATGGAATGACTTATAAGGGCAAAATATTAGTTGAATAATTATTTAAAATATACTTTTTTTTGAACAGTATGTATTTTGAGCTTTAATTGAATTTTAAGCTTTAATTGCAGTTTCAATTGAAAAAATAATTACACATAGGTAACAATTATTTTAAAATGTCATTGAAATTGGTTTCGCAAAGGCAAATTCTTCTATAATATTTAACAAAAAAAAAAAAATTTTTTTTTTTTGAATTGTAATTTCAGAAAGCTTCTAAAAAGCGAATCTGCCCCATCTTCTCACACAGGCCTTCAATTGTAGTCAGTACCAAATTCAAGATGGAGAAAAGACATTATCAAAGCAAATTCAAAAACAAGGTAATAAATATACAAATCAAATACAATACATAATCAAAATACAATCATGAACAATTAACTTAAAAATATATTGATTTCATAAAAGTGTCAATCAATATCAAAGCTTTTTTCACTATTAGTTTTATTATATTCATTTTAAGACTCCAATTTAATTTTGCTTGAGATAATAAAAATTTCTCTCGCACCACATACTTACAAACTGTCAGTACGTTTCCTAGAGACTTGGGGAAATCCAAAGAAGAAAGAACAGAACTCTTGGAAAACTTTTCTCTGAGAAGTAGTTTTTCTCTTCCCTCGCAATATTCAAATAGAGATGTGAAACTTCTGAGAAATTATTCGGATTGAGATGAAAGTAACGTGAAATCCCATGACATTCTAAAATTTGAAAATAATAATTGGAAAAGATGATCTTTTTCGAATTTTTATACATCAAAAGAAAACTTGATTGGAGGGGATTTAAAAATTATATCGAACTTGTAAACATATTTTCGTTACATAGTTAAGAGAAAATTATTACATTTAAGCATAAATTATAATGAAGTGTAATATAATGTGCACTAACAATATTCTTCGAAATAAAAGATATTAAAATAATTGTTCTTATAGTTATGCAATAAGTATTCGAAAAACTTTAAAATTTGAACCGACAATATTTATAACTTCAAATTCTATTTCAACTAGTATCGTTTTGGTTAAATTCTGGCTCAAAGCGAAATTGAAATAAATTAATGATTTGAATATTGAATTGCACGTGCTAATTAGAGCATATTTATAAAAAATAAATCATATATTTTAAAAAGAGAAAAAAGCACACTTAATTTGAATTCATGAGCTGCTTATTTCGAAAGTGGGGAAAATCCAATTTCGAAAAACTGCTGATAAATGTAATTAAAGTAAAACTTAGTTTCATCTTTTTATCTGTAACAATTTTGAGCCAAAAAGAAGCTTTCGTTTTTCATTAATGAAATTGAATATATTGAAGCACTTTGACTTAAATACCTTGCAATAACCAAGAATGGAGTTGCACCACTCTGAAAATAACGGAACATATCATTATTTAGTATGGAAATATTTTGCACTTCTTCCCATTCGTATCAACAGGAAAATAAGTGTATACACTTTAAAAATCATTCAAAATTGCAAATCATTGTTCGCCTCAATTTTTGAAAGAAAAAAAAAGGCAAAAATGAACTTGATCTGAACAGTATTTAGTATGCAAAATATTTGCACTTCTTTCCATTGCGTATGAAAAGGAAAATAAATGTATACATATTTTTTACGAAAAGTGCAATTCATTGCTCGTCTCTATTTCTGAAAGGAAAAAAATGCACTTCATCTGAACAGCTCATAGTTAAGTATGCAAAATATTTTTCACTTGTTCCCATTGCGTATTAACAGGAAAATAATTCTATATGATGTTTAATAAGATTTCAAAAGAGCAATTCATTGTTCTCTATTTTTGAAAAAAAAAAAAAAAAATGCAGTTCATCTGAACAGATCCTTATTTATTATGCAAAATATTTTGCACTTCTTCCCCTTGCAGATAATTTTTCACTATCAAAATTCGCAACTCATGCATACATTCATTGCATTTCCAAGAAGCTTCGGTGTTGCCGAAGACGTTCCAAAGATTCCATTAGCCAGAGAATTCGAATTTCAGGAACCTTCTGCACCATCACAGTTTGTTACATATTAATGATTTAGGTGCAGAGGGAAGGAATTCAGGTCTGCTTGTGCAAATGCAGTTGCCGAAGCACAAAGCAACGCTGAATTCTTAATGAAGTTTGCGTATCTGTTTCAGTGTAAACTGGAATGTTATAGTATAAGTCTCTTATCATTAGCACACTTCGGAGTGGTTGGAGCCAGTTTGGTAATTGCAACGGAAGTTCAAGGTAGTAAAAATCATAATGAGAAAATATTATTAGTATCGTTTATGTCGAAAATTATCATCAGGAAATAAGGTAGTTAAGATACTTCTGTTAGTTAAGGGAAAACCATGGATGCAAAAGTATATTTTAAATATTGCTGTGAAGTTTTTTTTACTTTCTTTTCCAAAAAATGAAGTATTGTATTCGCGAAAAAACTTTCGCTCAAAATTCGGTCTTAATTTTCATTTTGCTCACCCCCGAATTAATGTTGAGTTTTTTTCCCACCCGATCACACGCGGATAAGTGCCTAAGAACGCATAAACACCCGAAATAACCATTATGACATTCATCGAGTTAATTACAACGACTTTTTCTTGTGCCGTTTATATGTACGTATGTTATGTACGTGCGGATGTGTGTATGTGCATATGTGTGTCGCATAACTCAAGAACAGTATGTCCTAGAAAAATGAAATTTGGCACGTAGACTCCTGGTGAGGTCTAGTTGTGCACCTCCCCTTTCGGTTGCATTCGGATGTTTCTAAAGGGGTCTTTTGCCCCTTTTCCTTGGGGGGGGGGAATCATTGTTAATTTTAATCTGGTTTCAGTTTGGCCACTGATGGTGATATTTAGAGAGTAAACTATTGAATCACATTAAAATTGCCAATAATGGGAAAATGAAATTAAAATTGGAGTAAAAGGAAGTCATGTGATGCACGCATCAGCTCGTTTTTTCTTCTTAAAAGAACGTTTGAATCTTGCTTCCATTATAATTATAACGAAAGATATAATTATTTTTGTTGCATGCATTTAACTAAAATTATATTTAACCTTAAAACTTTAAACGCTTTTTTTCTCCATAATGTAATTTTCCCGATTTTTTGCATTCACACTCGTATAAGTCAAGAACTGATAAAGATAAAGTTAATGAAATTCGGAGCGTGTTTTTTTCAAACACAATTTGCTTTAATTTTTATTCGTCGAATTTGAAAAAAAAAAAAAATTCAAAAAATATGATTAAAAAAATAGTATTTTTGAATTTTTCGAAATTTTTCTTCAAATATTTTCTATTTCTTAGTGTATTAATATTTTTTAAATCGCAGAATAAAAATTAAAACTTAGATTTTTGCTTAATTTTTTGCATAATTTTTTGGGAAAAAAAATCAAAATTGACCAAGAATATTTTAACTTATAGCTACTTAAAGCAACCCTATTTTTTCTAAAAAACATTAAACTTAAACAATTTTTCTTTTAAATTTTTTGTTATGATTTTGCTTATTAAATAGATGGTGAATCAGTGCAAAAAATTTCAAAACTCTATACTTTTTAACAAATGTTTTTTTCAAAATATATCGCGGATCCCCTTAAAAAGTAGTTCAACTTTTAGCAAGTGAATATAAAGTTAACAAATCGAAAGCGAGTTTTCCATTTATGCTGAAAAAGTAAAGAAAATTACCGGAATCTTACAATTTCTTTTGAGTTAAAAAGAGAAAAAGCAGTATAAAAAACATGTATATAAATATATATATTTCGTCCAAATTCTTGATTTTGTGGTCAATTATTGCAGTTCTAAAATTTTTATTTCAATTTGAAGCAATATTTTTTCTCATTTCAAATTTCTTTAGAGTAGAGTGGGGTAAATGCGCACCGTTTTCAGCAAACTTACCAAATGCACCATAGCAAAGGCATTTGTTTTTATTTGGAATTTTAGAGTTTTAGAATTTATTTCTTAACTGCATAGAGAAAAGCATATAATTTGCTACGTAAGGTTAAAGAAGTTCGCAATTTAGAATCAAAACCAAATAATAGAAACTTTTAAAAGTTGAAGTCCAATATATTACCCTTTTCTGACAGGTTGAGAACTAAATTGGAAATTTCTTGGCGTTGCTGTCGGCAAGAAATATATGGTTGATACGGTTTTTTTTTTTCTTTTTTTACAACCCACATGTTCAGAAATGTTTGCGTCAAGTGCTTTTTCAGTCTTTCCGAGTTTAAAAGCATTGCTCGGATAAAGAAAGAAATAATGTGAAACAGAAACAAACTTCATAATAGTTTTAGTATGACCTATATGGTCATTCTTTATTCTATAGCAAAAGAAGAAAAAGTGCTTTCTGCAACAAAGTTTGAAAAAAAATAATGTTTCTCACAAATTTAAATGACATTTTTTGAAGTCAAGATTAGGATAGGAACCAATTAAAGAAACAAAAACCGTTCACTGCAAAAACGATTCAGAAACGCTCCTGGAAAATAAGGGGCAGCTAATGTGCCCAATTTTTACCAGTAACACACCTTGCAAAAACCAGGAGCGTTTTCCGCTAAATTTCAGTAGCCTTCCTGAAATTATCCTGGAAACTTCTTGAAAAATTCAGAAATCTTCCCGTGAGAAGGCAGTCGTGTCTCTGAAACTTAAGAGTAAACTTAGCTAAATATAGTTTAATATCGCGGCATCTTTCTGAATTATTAAGAAAGTTCCATAAGCAGTATTGCAAACATGGGCAAAGCTATGACAGAATTGCAAGTAAGTATCAAGAATTTTTCTCGCCTGTAATTCTGGCGAAGCAACTTTGCCCATGCTTAATCGCTCCCGTTGAAAGCTTAATCAGTATGGACGGGCCGTAATCGAGCTGAAGCCGATACACTTTATAAATACGCTCATATAATCTTTAAAATGGGAGCTAAAAATATTTTTCAAAACAGTGAGAAGTCTGCATTTGTGCAACTTGTGGCAATTCAGGAATGTTTTTGACGACGATACTTGGTTTTTCCAGGAAGTGGATAAAACCATCGAAATCGGATGGTTTCGGAATTTTTTTAGTGTTCGAGAGAAATAATAAACATACTCAAGTTACTTTAACTATGTAGTTGAGTTAGCGGATTTCTTTTTTAGTTTCTAATATCGATGGTGGGTAGTGCGGAAAAAGTGCCATTTATGAAACAAAGTGCACATAATTTTTAATGACTATTTCTTGATATGCAGACCTTTTGTTGAAGTTTCGAGCACATGATGCTTTTTAATGCTTTTAGCAAGATTATTAAAAAATATATTTTTCAATTTTCGATGACAGGCAACTGGACTGTGGCCTCCAGAGTTTCAAGACGGCTATCACGTAGTCTAGGCGGCTCACAGATGCCTTCATAATTTTTTTTCTTGCACTTTAGTGCCTCGAAACTTAAAGATGTTTAAGATATATCGCACTGTTCGCTATATAAATTGATATACCCGTATGATTCGCTTTAAAAAAACGACCAAAATACACAAAGGGATCTAGACCACTGGTCTCCAAACTATCGCCCTTGGGCCAAAAGTAGCCCGCGATTATCTAAAATCTGGCTCTCGGCAGCGGTTTAGTCTTAGATATATATATCAATCAATTAAAATTACTTAGTATGTTTAATTCCGCTCTGAGAATTTTTTCTGCAATTATGTTTTATAAATTTCAAATAGCACATTTCAGGAAAAATGCAATATCAATCGCTCAAACATTCAATACCGTCATGTAATTCAGCTCCTGTATTCTGTCTGAACCTGACATTGAAAAAATATATATATCTTTTTTTTTGTGCTTTGTTTCACTACAAATTAAGTACAGGAAGACCCTATTAAAAAAATACTGTGGATACGTAGGTACAGGAAGAATTATTTCGGAAAATACAGTCAAACTCGCTTATGACTAGCGCGAAGGGCCCACAATGTTTGCTTGTTAGAACCGAAGGCTCGTGAAAAAAGAGTTTGTGAAAAAAATCTTAAAAATTCATCTTTTGCCTTTTTCTTCTTCTTTTCCAAAGAAGTTGCTTTATTTGCTTTGAAATGTCTGAATCTCACATTCTTGTGCCATTGTTTTTGAGGAATACACAAAACACACATACGAGTCATTCCATGTCAAGTGACCTAGGGATCCCTAGGGACCTAGGGCTCCCTAGGGACCTAGGGCTCGACCATCTCCGGTTTGGATGAAATTTTATAGAGGCGTAGAGAGGCCTTTGAACCTAGCCAATGCAAATCTTCAGCTTCCTAGATCCAAATCATGAGGATCTAGGATCTCCGAAAAATGTGATCTAAGATATCGGATTAGCTTTTTGTGCCAAATTGCCAAGTTTACACCAAGTTTAAAGAAAATTTTATCACACTGGAAGCCTGAAATTTTTGGCGCTTAAAGTATGTTTGACCGTTAGTATATTCAAGTATTTGTGTGAATTTGAGCTTGTTAGATTTTGTGTAGCATGCGCGTGAACTTGTGAAAAAGAGCGATGGGAATTTTTTTTCCTGGATTTTAGGTTGTCATAAAATCCGAAAAAAAAAAAAAAAATCAAAAGCTCGTGCTGCGTGATTCCATTATAAAAATGCTTGTTTTTAATGGGTCACAGCTGCAGAGCTTAAATATCTGTTTGCAAAAAGATATTGTGATTCAAAGTATCTATCAAAACCGTTCAAGTGAAAAATAGCCTATTTTCAAAGCGCTATAGCTCAAAATTGTCACCTCGCATCTTCTTTTCGTTTATACCATTATAAAGAACGCATTTTCCCTTTCAAAATAAGTTTTTTTTCGATGGTGTTCTTTCGAATAATGATAAAAAAATGAGCTCGAAATTAGGTCTGTTGCCACATACATGCTCAGATTACGGGAAATTTTATGACACTGGAATCCTGAAATTTTAGGGGCTTCAAGTACTTTTGGTTGTCAATACGTTCTAGTATTTTTGTGAATTTGAGTTCATTAACTTTGGTGTGGCATGTATGCAAAATCTTAACAAAACGCAGTAGAGAAACTTTTTCCTGGATTTTAGAATGTCATAAATTCTGATCAAAAATGATTCAAATACTCGAACTTTGTAATTATATTTTCAATATGCATGTTTTAATGGGTTATAGTTGCAGAGTGTAAATATTGATTTCTGAAAGATATTGCCATCCAAAGTGACTATCAAAATAATTTACATGAAGAATAAGCCTGTTTTTAATGCCCTGTAGCTCAAATTTGTCACCTTATATCTTCTTTTTATTGGTACCATGAAAAAGAACATTTTTTCCTATAAAAATAGTTTTTCCTTTCGATGGAGTTCTTTCATATAAGCGTGAAAAAATGAGCCTGAAACACTATTTGTCGTTAGCGAGAAAATCTTGTTCTACTATAAATAAAGAATGGTGAATGCCGTGGACTACCAACTTATAGGAATTTTGCAACTGTTATAAGTCAGAAATAGTTTTTTATTAATCATTTAAAAAGATACTTTGCAAATGAAATATGATAAAAAAAAATATCTTGTTCTGTTTTGTGTATCAGTCTGCTTCCTGAACAAAATGCTTTTCTGATTCTAACCTATTTAATTTATATTTACCGCTTCCATACGAGCCGCCCGGGATAAGTGCCCCGCAGAGCCGTGTCCAAGGGGAGGGTTTTAGGGGTTAAACCCCTCCCATTGAAAAAAAAATCAATCAATCATTAAACGATTTTCCAAAACGTATTTTAAGTTTTAATTAATTTTAGAGTTAAACTCTGATACAGTATTCACCCTCTTTGATATTTCCCCAACTTTAACAATTAACATTTTCCTCAATTGTAGGATTCCCAAGCATAGGCGGATTTAAGACTGAGTTCCTGGGGAGGCAGGATTTTTTTTAGCAACATATTTATTGCCCCCCCCCCCACTCCCATTTTTTGTCTGTTTCCTGTGATGCATAAGTCCATACTTTTATTTTTTGTGCGTCATTTTCACTAATATGTGTTTTAATGCTGTCCTTTTTGAATTGACCTTAAGAGAGGGAGCTGGTATCAAGAGAGTGACGCAGAGGGCTCCCTTTTAAGCGGGAAATAGAATATCTCCAATTTTAGGGAGCCGGAGGTTTCTCCTCTGGAGGAAATTTTGTGAAATGGATATAAAACTCTGCATTTTGAAGCCTTATAAAAGTTAATTAGATAGTCATAGAAATTGATAAGTAGATATAGTACAGTATTGATCAAACTTTGTAAGAAACAGTCATTTTAAGTTTGAAAGAAAAAATAAACTATAGATTTCTCCTTACAACAACCTTTTTTTAATTATAAGTAGTGCAGAAAACGAAAAGGAATAGAGGTAGTGTATCTTTTTTTTTTTTTTTTCTCCTGGCTAAACAGATTAACAATATGCAGTAGAAGTAATTGGAGCCCACTTTGCTTAGGATTTTCAAAGACTTATCTAATTATTTTCAAGGACTCTAGAATAAATAAAATTATTTAACGCACTTCATTTGTACTTTCCAGTCTCTGATATTTTAGTACTTGATTGTAAACTTTTACAGTTCTGTTCTAACTTTGTAAGAAATAACTATTTTAAATTTAAGAGAAAAAAGAAACCATAGATTTCTCATGACAACAACTTTTCTTCAGTTGCAAGTGGGGCTGAAAACGAAAAGAAATAGAAGTAGTGTGTATTTTTTTCCGTGCTAAACAGATAGACAATATGCAGAAGAAGTAAGATAAAAGCAATCAATACAAAAGAATTTCCAAAATACTGCATTCGGGATTGGATAAATAGCAAGATATGAAACATATGAGTCACAAAAACTTATTTCAAATAATATGTTACAAACGTTTTACATTTTTAATAAAAGATGTGGCAAGGAGCTGAATATGACATATTTTGGCATTCCTCCGCTTACCATTTGTTAGAAATTTTAAAATTTAAGGTTTGTAGCCACACGTTTCCAATTATTCAAGGTTTTCAAGCACTTAAAAATGAAATTAAGTTTTTCAAGCAACTTCCATATTTTAAGGAACAAATCATGAATTTTTTTTGGGAGTTAGGGACCCACTTCAAAACAGGGGCCCTAAGCAATAGCTTGTTTATCTTATAGGCAAATTCGGCCCTGTTTGTAATTCACTCTTACCTGCAAATTTTTTTGCTTGATTTTTTTTTTTTTTTTTTTTTTTTTTTTTTGTAGTTTTTACGAAAATTCGTCAGTTTTTATGGTTAAAGGATTTTTACGATTTTACGAATCTTTGTTAGGTTTTTTAGACTTTTATAAAATTTCAGCAAATTTTTCCGAAACTTTTACTTTTGATGACTCAACTATTTAGATTTCAATAATGACAAAGACTAACTCACTTAGATGATTTTGACTTACCTTACTTTTTAAACAGTATTTATAAAGTAAGTAAAATTGTACTCTCCTTCTATGTAAAAAGATTCATTTAATCAGAACACTCAGATAACTGAAATTTATTCAGTTTGCGATAGTATTTATTTTCTTTCTCTCTCTCTCTCTCTCAAAAAGAGAGAGAGAGAGAGAAGGAAAAAAAACTGTTTTTAGAATTTCTCAAAAGGCCAATTATCTATCAAGAACATAAATATTATGCACAAATAAACTTGAAGTGTGGACACAAATCTTAATGAGTAGATCGTTCTGTTAGCGTGAATGAGGGGGGAGGGTTCCCCTTTGCTTTAGGTTCTAATTTGTTAAAATAATCGTCAATTATTATAAGTGTTGCAGCTTAATGTATAGCTCGTTTAGCCTATATTTTCATTCATATACTTGCCCAAATGGTTTTCAGTCCAAAATAGTGAATTTAGACACATTTTCAGCACCCCAGTGACAGCTGTACTATTTGTATTTAATGTTCGTTCCCCCCCCCCTTTTCTTTTCTCCCATCAGAAAAGAACATTCGCTTTTCTCTTCATTTTCATTGAACTATTCAAAAAAGAAAAAGTCATGATTTTTTGTTTTAAGATTTTGAACGATGCGTTGTTACTATATAAAGTCCTCCCAAAACTGGGGGGCATTGCCCCTCTGCCCCCATACATCCGCCCATGTTCCCAAGCCCCTTCGCTTCTAAGTGCTTGAAAAAATGGAATGGTTGGAGAGTCCGGCAATGCTGTAAGCATGCAGGGGAAAACTATTTAAAAGAATATCAGACAATGACGTAGCCCCCTTGCCCCCCAAAAAACTAAGAGGCAGGGAAAATTGTTACTTTGCTTACTGTCTTTTTATGGTACGCCTTTAGTGTTGGATGAATTAGTCGTTTCACACAGTAGAAAAATGTTTCTATACGAAACAGCAATTTTTTTTAAATAAAATTTTTATTTTCATTTAATTCCTGTTCAATGTTATTTGATGGAAAAACAAAGGAAAAAAGGATAATTAATTTGGGCCCTGCTCATTGGGGGCTATTGTTTCTAGAAACAGCTCCTGTCCCCCCAAGCCTACTCCTCCTCCTGGGTGGTTACGTGTGTATAGTTGTGTGTGTGTGTGCAGGAATATGTGTAGGCGCGCGTGCGTGCGTGTGTTGGCTTGTGTGAGTGCGTAGACCTGTGTGTGTGCGTAGACCTGTGTGTATGCACGTAGGCATGTGTGTATGTGTGTAAAGGGTTGTGTGTATGAGTGTGTGCGTGTGTGTGTGCGCGTGTGTGTTTGTAGGACATGGACGCCACCGACCAGGAGAAACGGATTCCAGGAGGCAGTGCTCGGAGTCGCGCCTGCAGAGGCCGGTGGACGGTGGTGCTGGTGTCCCTGGTCCAAGCTGAAAAAGGAACCAAACATCAAAGACGGTCAAGTGAGAACAATAAGCAATCGTGATTGCTCAAAAAAAAAAAGAAGGAAAATGAGGTGGCATAAAAGAAATATGTGTGCTTTTACAAAATGTTCAACTGTACAAATAAGATTTCATTAAAAAAAAAAAAACGCAAAATGTATTTAAAAAAAAAGATCCTAGTTATCGAACTAAAATGAACTATTCAACACGCGTAGTAAGTTTTCTATTGACAACATAAGTTGCAAAGGGAAAAGGTTTCAACCCCTCCCTTTATGAAATCCTGGGCACGGGCCTGGTGCCCCGGCTTGCTCCAACCAAGATCCGGCTGTAGTAGCTACTGAAATAAACCAATTTGGAATCTACTTTCAAGTAATTTTTATGTATTAATGTTTTAGCACAGTGATAAATTGTTCATTCTGATGATAAGAGGATGTTTTACCCTTCCCGTGTTGATTTATCCTACAGCTGACGGATGAGAACTGAAGATTTTATGCAAAACTTGAAACGTGTTTTTAAATGCTAGGAATGCCATGACAAAGCTTAATAAATAACAATTATTGCATCTATTAGCTAAAACAAAAAACTACCTGAGAATCCGAACTTCATTTCGTATGATGACCTCTCTCTATCTGGTCCACGATGACCGAAAATTTTTCCAAACAGGCTCTTTGGCTGAAAAGTTTGGAGAACCCTGATCTAACAGACAGTTAAATACTGTGACCATCCAGAGAGTTCACAGCATTGCCAACTAACAAAAACCAAGATATCCACCCCCTCCCTTATGGAAATTCCTGAGCATCAAATAACTACTCTGCAAAGTTTGGAAAAGAGCTGACATAAATTGTGGATTTGTATAAGTAACACACAAACTCATCCACACACAAATACAGCCATTTATATATGAAGAGATTTTCAAATGTAATGAACAATTCACTTTTTCAGTTGGACCATTATTTTTAATTAATGTAATCATGAAATTTATGGAACAAATTTTTTTTCTAATTCACATCAAATTTTCACTTCTGTTTTCGAATGAAGAAAGAGAGAGAGAAAAAGAAACCATTTAGTTGTGTACTTGTTTCTTAATTTCTTGAAAACGAATTTCTAAACTTTTTAACTGTTTACACTTAGAAACTTCGTTAAAATGCATTTTAAGGAATGAGGAAATATAAATAAACTATTTCAAAACGTTAACAATTTCTTCTGATTATGTATTCTGTTTATAGCCTATTAACAAGTTTTCCCCTTCCTCTATTGATTATCTTACTATTTAAAGCTCTTCACCTAGAATTAATATTAGCAATAAAAAAAATTTCGTACTTTAAAATTATTAACCCCATTTCTAAACATAGCTTTCATTCAAGCATTCAAAAACACCATAAAAGCTTAATATATTTAATTCTCTTTTATGACGGAGCCGAAGTCGCTCCTTAGAAAATCTCGTCTTTACATAACTTGAAAAAGTAAGGGTTTTTTCCCCTTTCATTTTTATTTTAATCCATGTTTATATTCAAAAGCCGTCAGCGAGGAGCTATCAAATATTTTCAAAGCGTATTGTTGTATTTTTTGTGTCTGAAACAGGCTGAAAGAAAGTCTTTCAACATATTTTATATTTCCGCTTGAAGGGCGCTTCAGCTCAAAACTGGATCGTGATAAGAGAGAGGCGGTAGAAATTCCCCGGGAAAATAAACTTTTCTCATTCTCAGCTGTTACTAACCTCTTCTCAAGAAAAAAGATGGCTAACTTTTCAAAAAAGTTTAAATCTTTTTATAGACGGTTTTTTTTTTTTTTTTTTTTTTTTTTTTATAAGGTATGGTATGAGTAATGTTGCATTTGAGTATGAATAATTAATTATAATTATTTTAGTTGAGTTTTTAATAAAAGTTTTAGTTTATTTAAGTTAAGTTTCAGAGAGTTATGAATGAAATTACTAGGTTCCATCTTGAGCTAAGCAAACCCGCTGGCCCACCTAGAGGTTGGTGATAGTGGCCCCCTCCAGAGTGAAGCAGTAAGAGGGGCAGCAATTGTCTTTAGAAAAATTGTGATTTTTAAATAAAATACTTTAACGAAAAAAAAGAAGGAAAATGCTAAGAAAAGTGATGAGAATAGAGTTAGAAAGGAAAACAATGTAAGAGAGGGGAACTACTGTCCACCTCTGAGAAGTTGAGCTATGGCTTTGAGCACGTCCGTTTCTTTCAAGAGAGCTCAATCAGTACGAAGAGGAATTATTAGGCGCAGAATTGGGCTACCATTACAACCCTTTTATTGGCTTGAAAATCCTGCACCGCTTGCTACCTCTTTCTTGAACTATATTGTTCGCCAAATGGACAATAACACTGCAAACTAAATTCGCAAATTCTTCAGCCGTTTTCCCTCACCCCTACTTCAACGAATGGAATCGTTGAATCGGTCGGGCAGCAGAGCGCAACTTACCAGAAGTGGACAGTATAAATACTCTGGAAAATAAACTTTATCGTTCTCAACTGTTGCTAACCCCAAATAATAATAATAATAAGAAGAAAAAACTAGTATGTTGTGGCCATCCCGAAACTTTCTTCTATATATATATATATATATATATATATATATATATATATATATATATATATATATATATATATATATATATATATATATATATTTTTTTTTTCTGATCGCTCCGCATGCTTGATGAGGAAGCAATATTCCCAACAAAAACAAAATTACACATGCAAAAACTTGACAAGAATCCAAATGTCTGAATTATTGCAAAAGCAAAGCAAAGAGCGAAAATTGAAAGTTATTTCAAAAGCCTTGCTTGAATTAATTACAAATATTTTATTTGTTAACAAACATAAGATGGCAACAGTTAAAAATTTTAAATCATTGAGATAATATTTCCGATCATTTCCATACAATTAAAATCACGAGAAATACGTAGACGACAATCTATTACGATTTATCTTTCTTATTGTTGCATTAATAAAACTATTTTTTATTCGCAAAAAAAAAAAAAAAAAAAAAAATTCAACACCTCTTGGAGCGATTGGCGTCAAAATTGAACCGAAGCCTGTTTACATATGGATTCACATATATTCCAAATTTCAACCAGAACGTAGCATTACTTCTTGAGATAGGGTACTCACAATGGAAAAAAAGAACGGGCGATTGCGCTACCCCCTTTTTAGCTGTTAACACCAAAATAAAATCAGCTCTTATACCCACTAAGGGCTACTTGCCGATAAATTTTTCTTTCATTCCGTTCATTATTTCTTGAGATACAGCAGTCACAATTGACGACAAAAAACGTTCTATAGCTCAACCCCCCGTTTGAGTTATTGACACTAAATTGAATCAGCACCTGTTCCTGTTAATGGCAACATATGGACCAAATTTTGTTTGGTTACGCCAGTTACTTCCTGAGGAATAGCAAGCACGCGCAACTCAAAAAACGTCCCATTGCTCCACCCCTCTTGGAGGAATTCGCTCCCAAAACCAATGGGCACAAGATCACATAGCGGCACATATGTGTACCAAATTTCGTTCGATTTCATGCGGTAGTTTTTGCTGTAGAGCGGCCACAAAAAACTGGTCACACACAGACGTGACACACATACACACACACACATACACACAAACAGACAGACATTTTCCAAAAATAGTCGAAATGGACTCAGTACACCTCAAAACGTTCAAATCCGTCAAAATTCTAAAATTTGCACGAATCCAATACTTTCTTCTATATCTTAGATATAGAAGAAAGTAAAAACTATTAACTTTTCTACGTGAAACTTCAGGAGGTTCCTCCTCATACCTTGGTGTAGCCTTAAGGAATTATTTCATCCTTCATCTCCAAGTTTATGGATTTCTAAATTTTAATTTTTTTTAAATTCTAAGTATCAATGTTTTTAATTCCCCAGATTCTATTAAAAAAATAATAATTTCATAAAAATTAATTATGTTTTTGCAAAATACGTCCAATGATCTCAGTTAAGTATTTCCCATCAAATACTTATATATTCATTTTCGAAAAAAACAAAATCGGAAAAAGGGTACTTTTATTTATTTATTTATTTATTTGGTTAGTTTGAAAGTGATTCGATAAAATTGCTTTTTTACATGAATTTTACAACAAATTAAAATGAGGCATTTATCTTTCCAATAGTATCAACGTTTGTTAGCGCCAACGAATGGTTTTTTTCAGCAAAGAAAGGGGGGAGGGGCAATAGGTGTCAGTCAACCTCTAAAGAGGGGCGATGGGCCTAAAAATGTTGGAATCCACTGATATAAGCGATCTTAGTTTCGAATTTAAATAATTAATTAGCACATGATTATCGATTTTCCAACCTCGATAAAAATCGATCTCGGTTAGATTAGGCTGCATATTTTTTTTTTTTCAAATAATTCGGAACTCCGCCCCCTGCTCGCTGACGCTCACCAACAAAAATTTAAATCGTCAATAAGAAGCTAACAGAATAAAAACGCATTATGAGTTCCCTTTGGAACAAAAAACACCTCTTCCCGGGGTTTGAAAATAACGTGTACCAACTTGCCGAGCCGTAAGGGCAAGGGGGGCTACTGAGCATTGCAAAACTGCAGTTTTGTACGTTTGAAAAGTCGCTTTCATATTCGTGGTCTCTAGCAATATTTTTTGCTCTTTAGCTCGGGGCCTAATTGAGTTGAGGCTAAGATTTTCCGTTGAATTCGAAACCCTTAAAATTTGTGAATAAGAAAGAAGAAACAAACGAATCTAAAAGACGTAACTGTGGCAACGACAAATAAAACATCAATAATTTGAATAAGAGCTGTTATTTTTCGAACTTGATTAAAACGGTTTTTAACTTTTTTTTTTCGTTTGGAGATATAAGCTTAGTTTTTCGACCATAGGTCGAGTTAGATCTGGAGTTTAAAAAGTCGCTCTTTCCGTGGTGTCAGAAAGAAAACTGTGAGACAATTCTTTGATTTTTTACTGATAGATTTGAAGAAAGCAGTGCCTAAATTTCAACTAAGCCTAATAAAGTTCGAGCTAAAAACGCAAATAACTCCCGCCGTAATTAAGTTAGAGCATTGAAACTAATTGCATAGAACGCAGAAAATTTCACCCTTTCTAACGGTATATAATATTAATGTGTGCAAGTAATTTTCACCCCTTTAATAGGCAATTTACGCTTACTTTGAGCATAAAAAATTAATTACAAAAAACTAATTCGAAATTTAAAAAACAAAACCCCAAGTGCAAATCACCGGGGCTCCAAGTAATTTTGTACAAAGTTTCAAGGCTGTAGGTGCTATGGGGTCTCCTGGACTCAAACCCGCCACAAACTTTCTTTCGAAATTTCTTTTATTTTTTTTTTAAATATAAAGAGATACCCTTTCAACGTTTATAACTGTATTTCCTCAAAAAAGAAAAAAAAGTACGACTTTCTTACAGTTTAGAAAACTATTTGTTAATATGAAATTGGTATCAAATTCATTCTATCAAACTATTAGGCCTTTATGTTGCAGTTCATTTAAACTATTAATGTCCTTTCGCTTGGAACTAGTTAAACTCAAGTATTTATTTTTCTCCTTTTTTTTCTACATTTAAACGTACAAGAATGGGAAAGATGAATTGAAGAACTGCATCACAAAATGCATTTTCCCCAGTAGAAAACTCAAATCTGAATGTGTAAAAGTACATAAATAATTAATTAAACAATTGGAGCAAATAACTATTTTCTTGCAATACAAAAGCAGCTAATTTTTCAGCTTCTCTACGAGAAACTTTCTTTGATTGTCGCAAGGAATAAAGATGTTAGAAAAAAAATGGGGGTTAAAAAAAAATATGCACCAAAAGACTTTATCAAAAATAAAATCGCTTTCAGCTCTTTATTTTGAAATTAAAATTAAGCAATCCGAATTTCGTTGCCAATCATAAATGAATACGATTAAAACAGGAAGTATGATAAAAAAAATTCCATTTTGTCGTTTGGACTTGGAATTCGCATCCCTTTGATTTCGTTGACCAGTTTTTTAACCTTGGTCAATGTTAATCTCAAGGGAAATTGTATCTGTGTGTGTGTGTAACCACGGTTACCTTGCGTGATATGTTGTTAAGCACAAAAACTAAAATTGAATTAAAATTTTTAAAAAGAAAATTAATTTGAATTCTGAAATTTTGAACTCAAATTATGTTTTTCGCAATCACGAACTGAGACAGGACCCTACTCATTGGAGTTATTGTTTCAAGAAACGGCTCCTGTCCCCCCCCAAGTCTGCCTCTCCTCCTGGGCGGTTACTTGTGCATAGTTGTGTGTGTGCGTAGACCTGTGTGTATGCACGTAGGTGTGTGTGAGTGTATGTGTGAAGTCGTGTATGTGTGGTGTGTGTGAACGTGCGTGTGTGTAGGACATGGACGCCTCCGACCAGGAGAAGCGGATAGCTCAAAACCGGAACAGCCGCGCCGCCAGCAGAGGACGGTGGGCGGTGGTGCTGCAAAGGCTTCTGGTCCAAGTTGAAAAAGGCACGGACACCAAAAACGGTCAAATGAGAACAATAAGCAATCGTGATTGCTCAAAAAATCCCTCACTCAAATGAATAAACAGAACGAAGAACACCTTCCACCAAGTCGCTTTTCAAAAAACAAGCAAATAAAAAAAAAAGGGAAAAAAGAAAGAAAAGAAAAAGAATCCAAAAACAGTTCATCCATTTAGAGCTACAGTACCGCAAACACACACGTAATTATTAAAACCCTCCCTTTTTTGGTTGGGGATTAAAAGTTGACCAAACCTTAAGTTTCGAAAAGGGTAACCCTTTCATAAAATTTTACCAGGGTGTCCAAAAACCTTATTATTGGCTCAATAAGCTCTTATCTTCTTACTTAATACTTGTAAAGTTTTATTTAGTGACCTTTTTTTCCCCCCAAGAACAGAAAAGTAATTAGTTCAGAAAGTATTCGTCAAGACGACAGAAAGAAAATCACTTTATTTAGCTCTTTCCTATCCACGCATGAATAATTCCTGAAGCATATTTTGTCCAGCAAGCAGAAGAAAGTTGATTTGCGGGGTTATTTTCTTCAAGGTTTTTCTTTTCTCGCCGAATCTACACTCCCAGATGAAAATGCATTGAATAATTTCATGAGGCATGAACAAAAGATTTTCATTATTAATTCATTTTTATACGAAAGAACATTTAAATTTGTATGGGAATTATCGGTTAAAAGTATTTTCATCTATGAGATGATTTATTTTATTAATAAGAGTATTTGTGCAAAATCCATTAATTATTGCGTTTTTTCTAACAAATTTGTACAGTGTATAAGGATTTTTTACAGGATGACTAGTAAAATTGGGAGCGTTAAGAATTGAAGGGAAGAAGGGTGACTGTCGAGAAAATTGGATGAAATGTTTTTAGAAAATGATTAAATTGCAATTGAGTGGAAACTCCAGGCAGAAAAAAAGGGGACGTAAAAAGTTTTTTCTTAAACAATCAAGATGACTTATTGCTTCCCTTCTCTTTGGCTCTTTATTCACTTTGTGATTGGTAGATAACGAGTTTCTTGATCCGTTGCCATTGCATTAAAAAAAAAACATTTTTTAAAAAAGAAATCTAGTCTTAGATAGTATGTATCATCGTCTGCTTTATTTGGCATGCAAAAATGCAGTCCTTATTTTTATTTCTGTTTCTTTTCTTTTGATAGCAACAAAGATTGCTTCACGATTTCACTTGACCGCGGTTTTTTTTTTTTTTATTCACTTTGAAATTGGTAAATATAAAGTCACTTGTTCCATTGATATTGCTATAACCCCTTTTTTTCTCAAGGGAATTTTATTTTAATTATAAATACTATTGTTTCTGATTTTGGCATGTAAATATCCAGTGTTTATTTCTATTTCTAATAATTTCTTTGTTTTTTTGAATGTACAAAGAGGATTTGCTAATTGATTTCAATTTGCCGTGATTTTATTCACTTTGCGATTAGTAAATAACGAATCATTTTACTGCCATTGCTTGAACAATTTTCTCTAAAATGAAATCTCGTTTTAGATAATAAATTTTGTCGTCTGCTATACTGGCATAAAAGAAAAAGAGAAAAAAATCAATGTCGATTTTTATTTGTTTCTCTTTTGTTATGAGCAATTAAGATCGCTTATTAGTTTCGATTTTTCGTGACTTGCGGGTTAGCTTTTAGTCTTTTATTCGCATTTGATTGGTAGATAGCGAGTCACATCGTTTATTTGGCGAGTGGGCATTTGGTAACGTAATGTCACGAAGCTTACTTATGGTCTTTTGATACAGTGGATAAGCTAATTATGGATTATTATTCTTTTTCATTTTATCTGTTTTAAAATAAATAGGTTTTCTTTTCTTAGTATAAATTTTTAAAGTATATTTCGTTTTGTAGTATTAAAGAATCTATATTTTTAAAATTGTTTCATGCATAATGGAGAAACTTTTGAAATAATATAATCCACTAGTGCTCCATTTGTATTCTACTTTGTATGAATGAAAATATTATTAATTATAATTTCTAGAAACATGTAATAATCATCTACAGAAAATGAAAATTAGAAAATATAAAGGGAAAAAAAGCAGTGGTTAAAAATTTGGCTGCAATTCTTTATTGCGGATGCTTAAATGTGTCAGAAAGAAATTCAACTTTTATTTTTTAACATTTTTTTTCAAGCTATGGAGAAGTTATAAAAATGAATAAATTATAAACAAAATATCAGAAAATCTTGAAAAAATTAAGTGCATGGAAAAAAAAATTAATAAATAAATAAAATCAGGAAATGATTCGAATACTCCGAACAACAAAAGACGATCAGAGAGTCAAGGAAAAGTGACATACGACCGAAAATTTATTGACAAATCCTTTGATTAGAATTTATTCAAGCATCAAAAAGATCCAAAAAGAAAGAAATTAAAGAAAAATTTTTAGAAAAAATCAAAGATTTATTTATGAAACTGAAATAATTGAAATAAGTGAAAATATGAAAAAAAAGTACAGGATTTTGAGCATAAAATGACATTGATGACAATGTCTGATAATAATTTGGTGAAGTTACGAAAAGAAGGCACTAAAAACAAAACCAAAAGAGTACGAAATGCTAAATAATTTTCAAGTTTAGAGAAGTTTCAGTTTAAAAAGAGGAAACGAAATGGTAAGAGTAACACGATCAGTTTTGGAAAGCAGCGTAAAACATTCAAGACCAGAAAAACTTTTTAGAAATTCGATACATATTTAGAAAGTAATAGAAACATGTATGAGAGTTAAAATGACGGAGGAAATTTCAAATTAGCATGAAGTATTTTCCATCTTTAGAGAAATCGGTGCTAAGAAATGTCATTCAAAAATTTTGAAACATGAAACAGATTCGCAGATCAATAGAGGAAAGGCCAGAAATTTAAAATCATGGATAAAAATATTCGAAAATGAAGAAGATTTTCAAGCATATTGGAATCGTCAAGATTTTTAATAATAAAATCCTAATACATTTGCGAAATATGAAAGACTTTTACAAATTTGAGTAAAAGTTCAGTTATTGAAAGAAATAAAAAGAAAAACGTGAATCAAACTTTAAAAAAAAATGCAAACTATGTTTAGGAAAGGATGTTAAGTATAGCCTATAAGCTTGGGATGCATCTAAGGGGCTGGCCACTAATGACGTCATGCTTGAAGGAGGAAGGAGGGTTCGCGAAATCGGGACAAGGGGGGGGGGTAAAAAAGAAGTGTGACGTCGCGCATTGTATAGAAGAATATGTTTATGAAAAATAGCGTTGCATGTGACAAAGGATTAGAGGGATTTAAAAAGGTGAAACAAAGTGCGACATCAATTATGTACAGCCCCTTATAGAATATTATTTTGAAACTTAGAGGATCTGAAAAATAAAAGAATGTAGTGCAAATTGAAATACTTAAGGTAATTTACAGTTTTCAAAATGAAAAAATTGGATATTTATTTCGAAATTTAAACAGTACATAAAGAGAGAATGGTATATTTTATGATGGTACGTGCATATAAATGTTATTGTTGCTGTTTTTTTTTTTTTTTTGGTAACAAATTTTTTCCCTTCAAATAAAAGTGGAAAATTATTGAATGAGAACTGCAATCTGTCCTATTTGATTATAAAAAATATTTCATTGAATGAATGAATAAATAAATAATTAGAACAATTAAGTAAATTAAGGAATTATGTTTTATGAAATGAGTTTTCTTTTCAAAGAAATTACAGTATCATTCAAAAATGAAAAGAAACAATTATTTGGTCACTTCAACAAAATATTTTCTTTACCATTGTTTTTCAAAGGATGCTCGGGACAAATGGAAATAATTGGAGAATTTATTCTCAGAGAGAAGCAGTTATGGATACAATTATGAAAAAATGTCCGTATGCCTGTTTTTTTAATCACTCGCGTTTCTTCCATTGCGTATCCTCCTTTTCTTCTTTTCTTGCAGAATAGCAAGCATAAGAATTAATCCAGCTTTCTTTTACTCTAACATAGTAGGGGAGAGTGTTGTACCTTGGGACACTGCTAATTTCTAAGAATCTATTTTTAGCAGCCATGTTTTTGTAATCTCGTGTAGTATTCTTGACCACGAAATGGTGCCATAGTAAAAATCAGCATCAAATGAGTAAAATTGACGATTTTGTGGGAGAAAAAAAAATTTCATGACTCCTAAGTAAATATTATTTTCATTTTTATTTCATTTTCTGTCTTTGTATTTGTAAATTTAATCAACTGAATTTTATTTTAGAATAAAAGAGAAGTATTTTAAATATTTTGGTTGTGAGAAAATATTGATAGTGCATCTAGATTGACCATCATTTTGGTTTTTCTTAAACCACGTGGTTATTGTACCTTGGGACAGTCAAACATTTTGTACCTTAGGACACGTTCCAAGGTACAACATATGCATGGTTCTGGATAATTAAGATATATTTAGGAACATGGAACAATGTTCTAATCTTATGTAGTCTTTTAAGAACATTTAATGCTAGATAATAATTCATAATTTGTAATTATTTAATTGTTCGTGATTTAATTCACTACTATAATAATAAAAATTCACTAATAATAATAAAAAATATTTATTATTATTATATTTTTTTTTTTTTGTTTTCTGGTGCAAAATTGGTTTAAGAATATAACTGTTTCCTGAATCAAGAAGACTTTCCCATAGTACAACAGAATGTGACCCAAGGTACAACAGGATGTTGTACCTTGGGACAGCTTGGAACTTTTACTCTAAATAGCTGGCAACATTTTATTTTCAAACTGTCTGAATTTTAAAAAATATATTTCGTAGAAGTATGTTGGGGTATTTTAAGGTGACTTTTAGATTTTAAATTTGATTCAAATAATTGACGTTAAAAATTCAAATATGAAAAGTGTCCCAAGGTACAACACTCTCCCCTACTAGCTTCTGACGTAGTATCACTAGGAAGAGGAGTTGATTAAACAAGTTACCTCGTCTGGAAACAACCAAGAACGTGTCTTCACACAGCAGTCAACTTGTTTGAAAACTTGATTCAATAAACCGCCTCGTGTTAATGAGGTCCAACTGTATCAACTGTAGAATACTCTTCTGAGATTTCAAATGATTTGTGTAAATCTTATTCGCAATAAGCACGTTACATTGAGCCTCTGCTGTCTTAGAATTAATTGTGTTACAACTGTTTCATTAGCAGGAGCCCTGAAAGAGGACTTTTTGAAGATTTAACAGAGGTGCCAAAGAAGAGAGTCTATGGCGTAGACTGCGCCATTGATTTTTTTTCGGGGTGGGGGGGGGATTTGAGAAAAGTTTTGATTTTATTTTGAGGGGGTTCTTGGTGTGAGCTGGGGCGCTCTGGAGAATTTGAGAGTCTGCATCATCTCCCTCGGGGAGATATGAACCCCGATTTATCCCTCCCAAAATTATTTGCTTTAATCTTGCCAATGATAGTGAATTAATGTACACACCTATATGAACGGCGTGATCACCCCTGAAGCAAAATATTCTGGCTTGTTTCGACCCACTTCTTCCCCTCCCCACCAAACTAGAATTCTAGGTACGCTAATAGCCATTAATTTTCCGTTTCAAATTTCGAAAGCTTCTATTAGCGTTAATAATTTCGAAAAGCAACCATGGTTAAATTCGGAAAATTTTCAAAAAAAATAAAAAATAAATAAATAAAATAAATAAATAAATAAAAAACAAGACGAACTCATATTTATGAGCCAAATACATTTTAGTATATAGCTGAAGCTCTTCCTTCTGGTTTTGACTTTTTTTAAAAGAGTGTTTGCTCTCAATAATAACTCTCTGCCCTTTACATATAGACTGTCCTTAATATTGCTTCTGCCACCACAAATAAGACTTGTTTCAGCTCACGTTCGCGCGCATGATTAATAGCCTGTCACGTAACTCATGCCTAGGGGACTAGTGTGCATCTTCAGCTCGTAGGGGGAGATGCGTAACCGTCGAGTAAACTTCGAGGGTTGAAATGATGTTTACTAACGATATATCGGAGACTCTATTGACAGGGAGTTCTGTTATCCAGAGTGCCGTTTAGGAACAGGAGGAGAGGCATAAATGTTTCTAAAATTTTGGGAGATATGGACTATGTGATACTTGATTTCATGCTACAATAGCTACGCAGGCTTTCAGTGAAGTACAGTAATATCTCATTTATCTAGGTCACCAGATAATCCGGATTGAATTTAAAGATTTGTTTTTCTTTTAATTTTGTATTCACATAGATAATAATTTTTAAATTATGATAGCAAGAACGTAATTTTAGTAGGCCAAACATTTGTCCTTTTTAGCCTACTTTCGCGGTAAAAGTTAAAAAAAAAGAACAAAAGCATGAAAGAAGGCTTAATGTACTAAAATATCGCTAAAAACAAGAAAAAGTAAAAAATAAATAAAATAATTTTTCAAATATTTTTTTTAAAGGGAAAGAAGGGTTTTGAGATGAGACAAATGTTTGTCGGTCTGTCTGTCGTTTGGTTTGTCCCCCCCGCCCCCAATAGCTTTTGAGTGAATAGTACGATTCGAACAAACTTCTTTCTGTTTCTGAAATGCAAAGCTTTTTTTGTTCCTTGTTTTCGTCTCAAAATGTTTTGGTGATTTGGGCTTTGTTACTCGATTTCATGCTCCAATAGCTGTGCAGACTTTAATCAGTGTAGTACGGTAAAAAACATTCATAAGGATCTCCGGATAATCCGGACCGAATTTAATGATCTGCTTTTCTTTAATTTTAATATTTAAATAGATCAGTGGTTGGAAGTAGTGCGCTACAAGTAGCGACGCTACTGTAGTAGCTACATTTTTTTTGTAGCTTGTGGTGTAGCGCTACTTTTCAAAAAAAGAAGTGTAGCGAGTAGTTCGATACAAAAAAAAAAAAGTAGTTTGTAGCGATTTCTGGAAACTACTTTTAAATTACGTTTCAAAAAAAGAAAAAGAAGAAAGAAACGAGGTTTCAAACAAATCTGACTGGTGCAAATCCTACGCGAGTAAAACTTGCACCAATCAGATTCGGAAGACTGAAAAATACGAGCTGACCTCAGATTGACGCCATAAGTTCTATCTGTTTGACGCCATTAGTTTGTTTGGCATCGAAATTTTCACATTTCCACAATATTCGCCTTGAGTAGAGCATGGCTTAGAAAGAAAATAAGCGATAACTGCCAATGTAATACCGCGTTTCATAGGCGCCCATATGTGGGGCAAGTGGGGGGTTACGGCCTACCCCCCTCCTTTAGAAATTAGAACTTCCTTGCTTTTAGTCCTTTTTGCTTTGCAAAAATGTAAAAACATTTCGTCTCCAACCATTAATGAATAAGTTATTAAGAATGTCAAATTTTAATAATTCTAATCTGTACTGAAATCAGTTTCCATGTGAAAATGTCCTGCTAAACCATGGGGAAAATATGAGTCCCCCCCCCCTTAAACTTTGCGTATGGGCGCCCATGCAGCGTTTGTATTTTCTGGCAGCTGAGAATGTCCCGTGGGTGAACATTTTTAATGTCAGTGAGATTTGTGCTAATATCCACCTAATATGGAAGATACTGTAAATGGTATGGAAGAGGATGATATCGAGCTGCCTTGGCCGGCTAACAACAAATATTACAGTGTTATAGAATGTATGATCACGGAAATTTTTCCGTTAGCAAAAAGCTTTCAGTATCAATGTTGGTCGAAACTCAACTTACGCGATGAATGCGTCCCAAGACTCCTAGCGTCGGTTGAAATTTCACGTTGTGGAAAAGGGTATCTATATAAGATTTTTTATGAGCATACCAATAATTTTGAGACATTTGGAAAACAACCAGTCAAACTGTTTTAACCAAGGCTGCGGAGTCGGAAGAAAAATGGCCGACTCGGACTCCGACTCCTGATTTTTAAAACGTCCGACTCCGGATTTTTTATTTGTATATTTATTTTTTCAACCCCCGCACCTCATGGGAAGGGGGAAAACCTCTAAATAGAGATTCAAATATTAATTCCTTTTTGTGATGTCTTCGCGTTGCACTTTATTGTAAACCTAAAATGCACACAACGTTGGAAATTCAATTTGAAAAATCAAATTATCCAATAGTTGTGATTTCTAAAGTAGATTACTTAAAAATCTCATTTTTAAAAAAAAATTAAAAGGATTAATGTGCTCCCTTTTAATGTTTAACAAATAGATGCTGATCAAATCCTGTGCTTTCAATTTTTGAAAGCTGTAACTAGAGAGAAAAAAAAAACTTTTTTGCTAAGTCAAAAAACTTTTCTTCTGAGGGGCGGTTTCCCTCCCCTCCCGGTTGACACCCATCTGGTGGGTTACACCTCAACTTAATTTTAGAGTTTATAAAAATTGAAATACTTTAATTCTGAAAAATTTCTCCAATACCAAATCTTGTATTTCATCTTAAAAATTTCAACGAAAATATTGCACTTGTGGGGAGAGGTCGGGTACATGTACGTCTGGAGCAAATTTTACACAAAATGCGGCGGTATACAGCTTTGCACGAATAGCTTTTACTATACCTACATTTCGTGGCTCAATTTTAAATTTTAATTTTATCCGCAGCTTTAGAATTAACCTTAATAGAAGATTTTAGGATTAACTACAGTTATTGAGTGCTGTAACCATGAAATCATGTACTAATTTTATTTTGTACTTTTTAGTGATAACCAAGCTTTCTTAGATTAAAACTTAAGATTTAAAAAAACATTTGTATTTTATCGGATCTTTTGGATTTGCGCTTTCATACAAACAATTATTTGAATTTACCAAGCGCCCTCAGAAGTTTCTGGACTTGCTCAAGTGATACATACATTCATTTAACTATTTTATAACTGATATCGAGGTAAAAAAAATATATTATTATTTTTATTTGAAACTGTGATTACTTAGAAAATGTTAGAGAACAAAACTGTTTGCTGAAAATTGCTATCAGTTAAATAAAGTTAAAAAATAAGTTAAAAAATAATCAAACTAGGAGACGGGGTAGGTAGCTGTTACAGAAAGTTCTATAAACAATCAAGCCAGTTGGTTGACACAATGAGTTTTTTTCTTATTAGTAGGCCTTTATACATATAATCAAATTAATTGGCACTCAGTTTTTTAAAAAATGCAAAGAGAGTCGGTGAAAATTAAAGAAAAAAAAAGAAACCCGAAGTCGGAGTCGGCACGTTTTCGAACGACTCCGACTCCTTTACCCAAAAATCAGTCCGACTCCGATTCTTCAACTCCGACTCCACAGTCCTGGTTTCAACCCATTTCTTAAATTCCTATTACCGAATTTAAACATAAAGAGCTGAAATTTTACTGTATTTTTAAAAAGCTGTGTTATTGAATAAAAATACTGTTAGGAAGCACAAAATCAGTAGGAGAGAATGGCATAAATTGAAACAGTACGTATAGTATGTAGCAGTAAGAAAACACAACACTACCATGGTACTGTACAGTAGATACTATAATTATATTCGACACCCTTTTTTTAGTTGTTCAAGCATATCAAAAATCTTTGCATTTCTTTAGTTGTCAGAGACTTTCTATTTTTTTCTATTTTCAAACTTTAGATAAACAGCCACTTATGTGAAATTATGTTTCATCAACTTCATATTTAGAATGAAAAAGATGCGGAGTGGCGATTTGTAAATTAAAACAGCGATGTTTCGATCAGTACGGTTGGGGAACTTCCGCTTTCAGTGATGCTAAAGGGAAAGTTCATTCACGAAACTAATATTTAGTAGCCAGTAAAGGAGGTGATACTTGAGTCCCGCGATTCCCATCCGAAAATTTTCGTGTTACGGAGGTAAGGAGTTCGCGTTAGCTCCGGAATTCATTACTCGAGAAAAGCTCGCTATATAGACATTTTGTGTAAAATCGAATCGTGATGTCGCGCGAGTCCACTATAGTTTAAAATTGCACATTGAAGTAAAGTAAGCATTCTTAGTAATATGTTTCATATATGAGATATTTATTAGTATTTGATTATAAATACTATTACCGCTTGGGATAGTTTCCCATTTCCTTATTTTTCCTTTTTTACTGACTGTGTGTTGATATATTAACATTATAAGAGTCAATTATTAAGTATTGTAAGTTCTTGAGGTTATTCGGTGAAATTGAAAAAAATGTCGTTAGAAAGGAGATGGTGTTCCGGTCCGGACCTCTAGCTTGAATCTCAAAATCCATTAGTAATTAGTTCCTGGGGGGAAAAAGTTTGTACAAAATTAACTGATATAATGGAAATTAAAGTTTTTTTTCTTTTGCATAATAGATGTTTTTAATCATCTAAATCAATTTTATGCATTTGTGTATGACTATTTAAAATTTAAAACAAATAATGACAGCATCTTTTTACATTTTCAAGTAGCCTAGTTGCACTTCTTGAATGAAATATTCACTGTCAGGAAAGGTTAAAAAATTTATGGTTTAATTCCTTCAACTTTTAAATCCTTTCTTGCAGCGAATATTCGTAAAAATCGTTAAAAATATTTGGAATGACAAATAAACTCAGCAAACCAAGGAAAGGATAAACAATTCTTGGTAATTTTCCGTGTTTAAATGACTTAATTTATTAATCTAAATCATTTTTTGAATTTTTTCGTTCAATCCTCAAACGGTGCATAAATGTATGCTTTTTATTTATTTATTTATTTTTTTAAGTATCTAAAAAGTAGCGAAGTAGCAACTACTTTTCAAAAGTAGTTTGTAGCTGCTACATTTTGAAAAAAGTTGTAGTTAACTACATTTCTAAAAAATGTAGTTTAGTTGTAGTTCGCTGCAAAAAAATGTAGTTTTTCCGACCACTGAAGTAGATAAGTTTTAAATTATTATAGGAATAATGTAATTTTTAGTGCTCCAAGCATTTGCCCTTTTTGCTCTCTAGTGATAATAAAGCGATTTTGTTCCCGGGGTTCAATCAGACGGCATTTACATGTAAAATGGAAGACATTAAATTAAACCAATTTTTTGTTGAAAAAGGATGCGAAAATAATTTATAGATTTTTAAATGTCCTGAAAACAATTCTGCGTTACAATTTTTTAATAATTGAAAAATGGTAAATTTGCCTATTTAAAAATTTTATTTGCTAACTATTTACATTACTCTGATTATCCGGATATTCGATTGTCCGGACTGCCTTTGGTCCCAATTAGTTCGGATAAACGAGGTTGTACTGTACTTAGATCAAATTAGTGCTAACTGCTCATGGTTTATATAATTTTAGGATTAAGGCAACTGTTTAGGTAAAAATATTCACAGAAAACGAGCAGTCAGTATTGGGCCATTACACCATCACGTACGGAACAACCAGACTCGATAATTTCACCAACATTTTGTTATAGATCTTAATATTTTGATTAAACAGGAATAAGCACATTTTTTAATCTTTACATTTGATACAAAGATACTCCTGACACAGTGTTATTTTTATTAATAAGAATATAAATGTACTTTAAACTTTCACAGGGAATGGGGTTGTTTCCTTCAGTCAAAAGTAGTACATTTGTCACTGAAATTGTTAGAATAAGCAAAAAAAAAAACATGGACTCAGAAAATACTTTCATTTTCCCAACAGTTATTTTTTTAATGAATTTTTTAAAATGTCCGATTCTTCATACAAGACGTGGTCTTGATGACGTCACAAATGATGCACTATGGCGCATCTTTCTACCGCATTTCCACGTTATGATAAACAAGTAGCGAATTAAAATTCTATTCTATTCTAGAGTCACAACTGACTTCAACTGTATTTATGTCGAGGACTGCATACTAAGTGCCTTGCCTTCATTATTTTATATGCCGATAGATGGCAGCACCATCACCGGATCGAACAGTTAGTGAGAATTTTGAACTAGTCCAGGAGCTAATAGCTACCTTGTACTAGCACCCCCAGAGGTATCGTTTCACTTGGAGGACATTGAGACCACGAGCATATTTAACGTCACCCAGTCCCCTTTAATGACGACGGTGGGTCTTCGACCAGCGAGGATCGAACCCGAGGCCCTCCGGTCCCGAGTTCAATGCCTTACCGATCAGGCTACCACGGCCCGAATTAAAATTGCGCTCTACGCTTGCAATCAACCATATCGTTGCCAATACACATGAGTAAAGATGCGAATTAAATATTTCGGACCATGAATGGCATTTCATCATTTGTGATGTCATCGGCAGAAGAGTTAAACGATGATAGAGCACTGATTTACGTAATTTTTTTAAAATATTAAACATAAAGAAATTATTTAAAAAAATGGTCAGATTCTATGTTTTTAAGCATGCTCTTTCAGAAAAAAATACTTTTAAAAATTTTGGAAACGACCCCATTACTTTTCACTTACTTTTTATGAATCATGTGATAAATGTGAAAACTTTAGAGCCAATTGAATTATAAATGAGCGAGATACTAGGCCATGAACTTAAAGTAGTCTTTTTAGTACACTTACCTAATGAATAGTTTACAGAAAATAAGTTTTAAGAAAAAAAAATATGTAATATTTATCAATCTTCATACATACACTTGCTTAGCTTTCAAGTAATTTTATCTGAAAAGTTAAAATAGAATCAGTATGCGGAGGAACACGAAAACTAACATATCGATTCATCTATAAAATTCCGTATGTTCCCAGAAGAATAGAAAATACAGCTGGTGTTTTGCTTCTAAATCTCAGACTAAGAGCAAACAAATACAAAGAATAGTTGGCGAACCGTTTTCCATCTCAAAAAGCTTGGAATAAATTTCAAACGTTTGGTATAAACTGAATAAAAACGTAAGAAAAGAACTGATGCATTGAAGTGTGAATGCTTTAGTTAACATCTTCCATGTTTTCCTTTTTCTTTGTCTTCTATTCGAATTTTAAACAGAATCTACATCCAGTTGGAGAGACATTTTTCATATAAGCTACAGCGATCTTTTAAATTTTTAGCCTAATAACTAAAATGATTTGATAATAAGTGGATAATTTTTAAATTTTAAATCTGATTTACTTTCAGTTTGAGAGAAATTGTTCATATAAGTCACAGCAATGTTTTGATTTTTGAAACTAATAGCTATATACTAATTGGGTAGTTTTGAAAGCGATTGAGAAATTTCTGTCACGTTTTTGGAGTTAAAAAAAATACTAATCACTTAAATTGTTCAAAAATTTTTACTTTCCTCTCAAACTGTAGTCAGAGTGTATACATTAATTTCCTTAATTCAAGCCCTAGAAATTCGGACAATGCTAAACATTACTGTTCCCACGTAATATATGACTCCCATAAATTTGTATCAAAAGCTGAGTTTCAAAGGTTGACAAATACGGCCGCCGTCATGTCGAAGCTATTGTTGATTCTGCTTTTGTTTTGCTGGCGTAATATTAAGCCAACAAGGCTTTATGGAACAAAATCTCAAAACGTGTAAAAAAAGTCTAGATTTCTGAAATGAGCTAAATATTGTTTTAAAGCAAAAAAATATCCTAAATTTTCTTTTTTCAGAAAACGAGGAGATTTTTCCTCCAAAAATTAATTTTGTTTCTCAGTCTTTTAAGTCCGTATAGAGGAATTTAGGGCAAAGTTCAATAGAGTGGCAATTGAAATGATAAAATATTTTTCACAGTTCTGAACATCATCTATCTGGTAATACTTTGAATATGTTATGAAACATATAGTTAATGCTAGTTAAAACACAGATACCTCTAAAAATAAAGGTGTATAATAATAAATGGCATTTTCAAACATTAATACTCAAATCAAATATTACGACATATTAAACATACTTTTTGCTTTTATATAGTTTGAAATTCTTTTACTTAAGAGTCTAAAGTCTAATTCAAATCTACTAATGCACAGTGTAGTATTTATTAGCATTATGAAGTACATGTGGAGAAAATTTAAATATTTTTCACATGCGTTTATTGAATCAAACGCGTATTTATACATTAAATAGCTCATTTATATTAATTCGTTTATTTATTCACTTATTGTATTATTCATTCACAACTTTATTTACTCGCTTGATAATTAATTTATTTATTCACATATTGTTTTACTTATTTATTCATTTGTTTATTTATTTGAAGAAAAAGTTTTAATAGTCAAATAGAAAATACATTAGAAGCATATTTTTATTATGATTTTGTCCCGGGTGAAATCATAATTTTTCACTTTTATTTAAGATACAAATTTACTGAAAGATAACAGAATTTTTATGAAAATACTAAGCACTTTTCATAATGCGCTCAAAAGAACGAAATAACTTTTCTGAATCAGAAAGGGCAATTTAAGTATTCTTGTAGGGTTTTTTTCCACCTATTCCAAGATAATGACACCACAAACGAAGAAAAGTGCAGCTCAAGTCATTTCTAACCAAACTTTCCCAGAAATTATGCATGTTTCAACACTCAAATTTATGATTGAAAGCTAGACAATTATAAATACTCTGCGTAAAGAAAAGAGACATTATGCATTAAAAAATAAAAGCAATATTGTCTCCAAATTCGTCGAATCGTTCGAAAAGTTGCTAATTCAGGAAATTTTTGGGAGTTCACTGTCACTGTGACCCAGGGGCGGCTCGTCGCTATGGGCAGGGTGGGCCCGGCCCACCCAAAAAATTGTAATTGATAAAATACATTATTAACAAAAATATCGTTTTGTGTTTCAGTTTAAAAAAAGTAAAAAGTAAGGCGCACAACAGATTTCAAACATCTAGCCCCCCCCCCCCCCTTCTCCGCATATCTCTAAACATAACCAGAAAGTTTTTAAATCCCATTAATTTTAGCGCTGTGCACAGTTTTGGGAGCTGCGGGCTCGCGTGAAGCTGCCCCCGAAACTAAGAGTCACGCCTCTGCCCTTAGCCAATCGCAATGACTGAATCAGAAAGCGAAAAACGGCGGGTGATAACACCCGAAGGAATTCATTGCAACTCAAGGGTGGGCAAAATTCGCCGAGCCCAAACGAAATCGTAGTTGTCTATAGCGGTTTGGAGGGAAGAGTGGAGGTCAGCGGAGAAGAGTCTAGCAACGTCGCTCACTAGAATAACATGTAAAAGGGCAGAGAATCGGCTGCCCCTGCCCATGTGTCAGGGAAAACCTTTTATCATACCGTTCCGCTTCTGTTTTTTTTTTTTTTTTGTCTTAATTTTTTCCTCTTCAACAGGTATTACTATATATATATATATATATATATAAGGCATGGAGATTGCCGGTTTCATGAGATTCCGTACATTTGTTTTACAACGCATGCATAATTTTTTTAGTTATTTGTTTGTTTTTGGAATTAGAGATGCTTATTCTCAAAATTTCTGTGTAAGGACTTTCTTTTCGAATAGTAGAGCAGCGCGGTGGTCTGACGCACCGGCAAAAAAAAAAAAAGGCTGATCCTCAGATTTTTTTGGTCGTCCACGCAAAAAATAAAAAAAAGGAAAAGAAAGGAAACTCCATAATACCTAATGATAATGCAGTAAGTTACCGCCCTATAGCCAGGGCTAAGGCAGAAATACGTGAAATACACCGCCAGCTCAGTCATTTCCAGCCGAGGACTGCATTTTCGTGCTTATTAGCACTCATCAGCCCGGCATAGGAAAGTGACTGAGCTGGAGATGGAAAACCACTTAAGGAAGCCAAGAGTGCCAAACAAACTGGTAGCTAATATAGAATTAGCGCAAACCAGACGAGTGACCGAAACAATGGTTCGGTTCAACTCGAATTTTGAAGGCAAGGCAAGTTTTAAGATTAATTTTCATAATTTTCTATGATTTCTCAATAGCTTTTTTAAAAATTGTGTCAATTTTTTTGACCACAGTTACTTCTTGTCTTAACATTTAAATATTTGTGTAGCAGTTATTTAATAGAGTTTTATTTATATATTTACTTATTCATTTATTATTATTATTACTTTGTAAAAAAGGAAGGGGGAAAAAAACTTCAGCCGTTCGTATTTTTTTTTTCATTAGTTTTTAACGGTTCGCAAACGTTTTTTTTTTTTTTTTTTTTTTACAAGTTAACAAGAAAACAGCGCAAGTCCGCGTGAATTTTTTTGAAAAGCTTTTGCAGGCCCGCATGTCAAAAAAGGTCGAGAGACACTGTAGAAATTACATTACTGTTTTTCATCAGATCGCAGTTCTATTGGTACGTACCTTAGCTTTTTTCTTTCTATCATATAGGATGGGTATAGTTTTGACATTAATTAAAATATTTAAGATCCTTTCAAGCTAATGTGCCTATAATTAGTGGATTAAATATTTTGTTAAGGGTATATGTGTGACCGTAATTAATTTTTCAACCACTCTTACTCAAAATTATTATTTAATAATGATGATAAAACATAAGTTATCGATTTGATAGTCGATTAGTAAAAAATGCAGCAATAGAAATATTTTGTTTATTTCTTTTATTTCATTTATTTATTTTTGTTGTTGTTCAGATGGACCTTTTAGACGCTATTTGTCAGTTATCCATGTTTTAATTTTAAGGTTACTTGAATTGTTACGTCAAGATGCGTATACTGTAATTAAAGTATTTTTTTTTTTTTTAAATATTGTTGAATACCTTTTTATGCCTGTCCTGAAAATAATTTAATTCACCAAGCAAAACCATTTTTCACGGGGGTGTTTTTAGTGGTAAGGGGTCTTTCTCTTTTTGAGAGTCTGGTTCCTTAATGTTTGACAGTGTGCCACCCCTCTTGGAGGGAGGGGAATGGCACAGTTGATGAGATTAATATTTTTATTACAACATATTATTATTATTACTGCTGTTAATATTATTATCAATTCGATCGCTTAAGGGAAGCCGAGTGTTTCATTTAAAATATGCAGGGTGTTCCGTTTTAACCAATAAGACCTTCATTTTCGCAACTGTTTGTTCAAGGTGCATACTTCCAATTGCAGAAATGTTCAAAATCAGATGCAGAGTTAAGATACTAAAAGTTTAAAGCGAAAAAAAAAGTCAAAAACTAAAAATAACTTTTTATACTGACCCTAGGTCTCCTAACTTATATTTAGGGAAATAATCTCAATTGAAATATATTACTAACAGAAACAATTTGACATTTATGCGACCAAAACTCAAGGAGATATTCGAGTTTAAAGTTTTAAGGGACCAGATAGAAATGAGATAGGAACTTATCGTCCTTTCAGAAGAATGATAGGTTGTCAAAGTTAAAAAACCAAGTATTTATGCTTTTTAATGCAATTCAGAAACAAATGCAAATTTTATGCTGTGATACGCAAAAACACTACAAAACATTAATCAATTTGAAAAACCTGTTTTGCACACAAAAATTTTAAGCCTTTTTAAACTGCTATATTTTCCCTCAAAAGGTGTTATTGACAGTGAGTGTGAAGTGGTGTAAGTCACGAAACGCTGCGTTTCATATCTGGGTGAACATTGGTCGTACTAATGTCAAACTTTTTGTGTTGGAATTACATTTTAATGGTGATGACTTCCCTGAATATAAGTTGGAGAACCTAGGGCCCGTATAAAAAATTGAATTGTGTATCATTTGACTCATTCTTATTTTTGCTTCAAACTTTCAATTCCTTAACCTTGCACCTGATTTTGAACATTTTTGCAATTAGAAGTATGCATCTTGGACAAACGGTTGCAAAAAAGAAGGTCTTGTTGGTTAAAACGGAACACCCTGTATAATCTATGTACACACAAACCTGTTTTTGTGCGGTCTTTCTTTTTGTACAATTTTTTTGTGATTTTTTTTTTTTTCCCGCGATATATGAAAATTTCAATCAGATTGGGACTCAATTGACGAAATTATTTATGAAACAGACAAAATAATTTTTAAAATGAACGAAGTTATCTTTAAAACGAACAATTTGTTTTTATGAGGTTCTTATCCACCGCACAAAAACAGGTTTGGGAGTATTAAATCAAGTGGTATAATTTTGTAGGGATATCTGAAGTTTGTATTAACTGATTTAAGTATCATTTTATGTTCCTCAGCATTAGTTTACCAACCATTGTTTTCATCATTTTATCTGTGTAACATATAAGGGTCATTCTCCAGAAAACGTAACTTTTGAACGCTAATATTTTTCAATTTCGAAACCTTTTGTTTTCTTTTTTTTTCATTCTTACAAGAAAGTGTTACCTTCCAGAAATAACCATAAACAATGGCCCAGCTAAGTTCCAATTATTTTACTCATAAATAAAAAAAATAAAAATCATAAATTTTCATATTGTGACATACTATGTATATGTTCACGTTACACAAATTGTGCTTAATAGATTACTGGGAGTATACCCTCAGGAAAATTGATGGGAACATCACTGCTTTTAATTAAACAAGTTATTAAGCAACAAAAACAGTCACACAAGGTGTATGACACGCTACGAAGGTGAGAATTCACATGTTGTGAATCAAAAATTTTCTAAAAAAAAAAATTAAATTGTTGTCAGGTTTAAATAGATATATTTTTGATGACATTAAAAATCATCGTTAAATGAATTGTTCCCTAAAGTTTTTACTGTAAAAGCCGTGTGACAGAAAAGTTACACTTTTTGAAGAATGACCCATAAACATAACTGCGGGCCCACCCACTAAATTAAGGCACGAGCCGCCACTGCTGTGACCTCCCATGACCTCCCATCAGGTTGCCACTGCAGTTCGCAATGCTTAAGTATATATGTATAAAAAAACTAAACATCTATGTTTTGGGGTCGAGGTATCGATACCATCAATGTTTTAATTTTTAACATCGATATTTTGGGATCGATGTATCGATACCATCAATGTTTTAATTTTTAACATCGATGTTTTTTGCCTTTGATGTCACACCTGTAATTAGCATCACATGATACCCGATTGTTTAATTGTACAGACTTCACGATTATATGAACTACTGCTACTTTTAACGTGAGAACAGTAGGAGATCGTAGTTTGTAGTCGACACGTCTTATTTTGAAAACATTTATGATACTGTGAAGTTAAAAGAGGTTTATTTTATCACCAACTGCCAAAACAGTGACACGAGTCGTATGCTACTTTCAAGGTCGCTAGGATAGACACCTGAATTCTAAGAGGCTCATATTCGATTTAGAACCAGTGAAAATGTCAACTTGTTCCAAATGGTAGAAGCGGGAAAAAAATATATACGTGGAGGAATTTTTACACCTGGCCAGGTGCGCATATCTCACCATCACATCTGAGGAAAGAATGAACTTGAGTTACAATTGATCCCCCCCCCCCCCCCACACAAGAAAACTAGATTTTATTCTATGACTATTTGTAAACTTATAAAGTAGATCTGTAACTGAAAACACTATAATTGTTACGTTTTAAGTTTTGTAATTGCAGATTAAACTGAGATTTTTCTTCTTCTATGATGTGGGTGCTCTTCTAATGATGAATTTGCTTTGATGTTTTCAGTTTTGAATTATAAGAAAATTAAGTACATGAATTTTGTGCTTTTTGGTAATTTAATTATATATTTGTTTTAATTTAATTAATGCTAATTATTCATTCAATACTTTGCTGTTATTGCCTCCCCCCTCAATTTCTGTGTGCGCCACTAAATATTACCTTTGTGTATTTAATTGCTACGTATTGGAGCTGTCTCATTGTTGCTCCAAATATTTATAAATAATCAAAATACATTTGGAATATGATTACTAATTCCAAAAAAAATAGGCTCTAATAAGTAAACAATGTCATTCTTACGATGAAAAGAAACTTAAAATAAAAAATAATGTTGTTGTTGCTTATCCTCCAGTAGTCAGACGAAGTCAGACGAGGTCCATCAGACCGTTGACCCTGAGAAAATCGAGGACCAGAAGAGGAAATGAATAAATGTCCTGTCTAGAAAGTCCCAAATAGTCGAGGATATGTTTAGAAGAGACCTGCTTAGTTTTACATTTAGTGCAGAACTCGTACATTTTATTGCCCTTGAAAAACGAGAAACCCTTTATGTGGCCGCTCGCTAGTCTTGAGATTGCAGTTCCAGAAGCTCTGTCACAATTGATGGTCAAGAAAGAGCCTGCTTTTTCACTTGCGTAACCAGTGATGGCAGAGAGGAATTCTCTACGCATTCGAGATTTCAGTATTTATTCTGGACTGATGTTCAAGATAGGTAAGGGATGGAGAGGAAGGATAGTCTTGGTTACAGCCTTCCTTGGTCAATTCGTCCGTTCTCTCATTGCCAAAAATGTCTACATGAGAAGGAATCCATTAAAAATAAATTTCATGGGACTCGGAAATGAGCTTGAGTTTCTTAAGGATAGAAATACTGGTTTGATCTCCTATTGCAATCCAGTTGCAGAGGTGCAGAAGAGAGCTCCTGCTGTCCGAAAGGATCCAGAGATTTCCAAAATCATTGTCGTCAAGAACAGCTTCAAGATCTCGCTCAATTGTAATTAATTCACTTTTGAAGACCGATGATGAATTAGGGTTACGAAGGCTGAAAGACAGTTCTCCCCCCCCCCCCCGGTTTCTCTATGAAGATGCCACTGCCAGCTTGGTCATCTAGTTTACTCCCGTCCGTGTAATTTTTTATAGCATTGTCGGGGATCCCATTTATGATCTCTAAGGTCAACTGTCTGAGATGATCACGAATGAAGTTCCTCTTGATGATCGGAGTAGCAAGATTGAATTGAAATTTGACACTGGGAAGGCCTTCCGAGGGATTCAAAAAGTATTTTTAAGGAGTGGGGCTCAGCTTGTTTATGAGGCAGCTGTAGAATTTTTTCTTGGCTAAAGGGACTATTTTTTTTTTCAGTCGTTGATTGTAGTTCCAGTTATTTAAGTATGCGGATGTTCTATTATGCTCACCGTAGCTAGAAAGTTTACTGAAGTACTTGGTAAGGTTCGCCTTTCTTCTAGTTTGAAGTGGTTGCAAGTCAGCCTCAAAAAGAACTACCTCCCTAGGGCAGCTGCATTTAAGTCCAGTAATGATTCTTGCTGCACTGAGCTGTACCCTTTCTAGTTTATCTAAGTTGGTGGCAGAGGCACAACTATAGATAGGGAATCCATACTCCAATAGGAGCCTAACTAATGTCATGTACGTATCTCTTAGAGTGTTAGCTTCAGCTCCCCAGTCCTTACCAGTCATAAATTTAAGGATAATTAACCTTTTTCTGCTCTTTGAAACGATATGTTCTATATGTTTGTTGCTTGTCCATTCGGGATCTAAAATGCATCCCAAATACTTAGGATGTTTCTTCTATGCTGTCTTGATTGTTCATTATTAAATTTGGTTGGTAGTTGTATAAAATTAATACGTTGCGCTATTAAGGAACTGTATCGTTCTTGTACAAAATGAAAGATAATATTTTCTTCAAATTGCTCAATGCTAAACACTAAACCGGCAAAAAGTGGAGCTGTCTCTTTCTAGCACCGATGTCTTCAATTATTCTCTTAAAATTGACAAGAAGGAAAGAAAGGTAAAAAAACACTCCCATAGTTTTTATGTTTGATTTTTTTCAAAAATACACTTTCTTTATAATTTCATTTCCTTGTTTATTTATTTCTATTTCTAATTTATTTTAAGAGCTTATTATTCAAATAAAAGTAAAATTGGGCGTCCAACCGAAGACAAAAAGAACGTGATAAAAATCAAATAGCAAAACTATTTTTAAAAAACGCTTCGAAGAGCAACCCTTTCCCTGTTTACTAACTAACTTGTACTAAATTTTACAACTATAGGTTCTACGGGGCTCTTGAGCATAGCAAAAGGGCCGTTTAGTAAGTTTGAAAAGTTGCTTCCAAATTGAGCGGCTTTGTAGCATTTTGCTCTTTAGAATCGAGTTTGAAATGAGTTTAGCTGGTTTAGCATAGGGCTTTCGCTAGAATAGAAGTAGAAACCTTATATCTCTCTTGTTCTAATAAATTAAGGAAATTGGAACGAACTTTATCTTTTGCAGAGTAAAAGTTCTTTCGAATGACGTAAATAGGGAATGCACTGTTTCCGTTACTTTTGATAACATATATTCAATGAATTCGTGCTTTGAAGCCTAATCTTTGCATCAATAGATTGAGTTTGGTACTAATTGATTTTGATCAAAAAAGAAATACACATCTAAATCAATAGTAGATATCTAATAAATAGACTGAACTCTTTTAAGAAAACTATTTATATTATTTTCAGCTAATACCGAAAATCCCGATATTTTACCTCAGCAAATACCAGTATTACAAAATTGAAAAATAGCTCACAATACCGGTATTCGGTATATCGGTATTGAAATCACTAGACGTAAACATTAAAGGGTGTGGAAAATCTTTCTTTCCCTTCATGAGCAATTTATGTGAAATTTCAGCATAAAAAAATTAATTACAGAAAACCTCATTCGAACTTTAAAAAACGGAAAAAACGCTCCGAGATAAAATGGAAATTTCTGGGGTCTGAAATAATTTTGTACCAAATGTCAATGCTGTAGGTGATACAGAGAGTGCAACAGTCACAGACACAACTTCTCAATTTCTGACTTTTCTTAATTATAAAGAGATTATATAATTAAGATATTATATTTATTTCATTTTATTCTTATTTATTACTTCCTTTTTCCCTTGAACTACATCAAGTTTCATGATCTATCCATTTTTATGTCGAAGAAAGTTTAAAGTTCTTTTCCACTTCCAACTGGACTATTTTCGCCATAGAATTCAAAGCGTCATTTATTATTCGATCGCGCTAACGTGAAACTCTTCAAATATTTCTTTTCTCAGTATTGAAATAGATTTCCTATAGCGGAGGAAATTGCCGCATTACGAGAAAAACTGGAATCTAAGCTAAAAATTCCCCCGCCATATCGCTCAATCGCATAAAATGATTTCCATTTTTTTGCTCATTCACAATCGTTTTCAATTGATTAAAAGGCCTGATATTGAAGACGTTTGATTTCAAGTTCGTTTAAGTAAGAGAAAAAGAGCTGATGTGTGCATCACATGACTTCCTTTTACTCCAATTTAATGTCATTTCCCCATTACCTGTAATTTTAATGTGATTCAATAGTTTACTCTCTAAATAACATCAACAGTAGCCAAATTGAAACACGATTTAAAATTTAAAAAAAAAATCGCCAAGTTTGTCACCAAGTTGGCTACATAACTTGGCGACAAAAGACTGGCGATATATTGCCAAGTGTCCGCCAAATTATAACACCACTTGAGATTACATCGAAATTAACAATGATCATCGAAATTAACAATGATTTCCCCCCAAAAAGGGGCAAAAGACCCCTTTAGAAACACCTGAATGCAACCAAAATGGGAGGTGAACAACTAGACCGCACTAGGAGTCTTCGTACCAAATTTCAACTTTCTAGGACTTGCCGTTCTTGAGTTATGCGACATACATACGCATATATATATATTGTAACGGATTCGGTGCGACTTCCACTTTCTTGAAATGAAGACACAGTTCTTGATAAAAACACAGGAAATTTATTTACACTATGTACAGGAAAGATCTTCAACAACTGCTAAATTATTCATCAGCAACTAAGCAATTATCACACAACACCGTAAACTCAACGTTTACACACGTATTTACTTCCAAATACGAAAACAACACAGCGAAATGCCTCGCTATTAACAGAGCAAAAATCTTCTCAGTTCGAAATACCAATCGAAACTGTTTATCCATCGCTAACGGCTTAAATACACCGAAAAGAAATTTCTCAAATATTCCACACGCTTCTGTAAAGTAGTAGACCGTTATCAATGAAAAGAAAGAAAATAGGGGTCGTATACTTTAGCCGAATGAAAAAGGGGTTGTATATTCATTAGGGGAAACTATTTACAGGTTACGTTCCTACAATAATTACTATTTACAGAATTTGTAACAATATATATATATATATCTTAATATATAAAAATCAATGTCCTGAGATAACATATATATATATATATATATATACATATATATCAACGCACAGCCGAAACCGCTGAAGCTTCAGACTTGAAATTTGGCAGGCATGTCCGCATGATTACAAAAGTAACCACTAAGAAAGAATTTTTCGTAATCTCAATTACTTCGGGAGAAATTGATTAAAACCCCTTAATTTCTGCGAAATTAAAAACCTGTCATTGAAATTCAAATCCCTTATTTTCGAAGGCTTTCCTCCATTCAAATCATTATTCAGTACTTCATCTCAACTTTTGGTCGATAGCGAACTATAAATCTGATATTGTTTTTGTTTCTCACGTGATTCTTCGAGGCTTTTCTCAAGACAAATCATAATGTTTCTGTCTTTTGCTTTTATTTTTTCAAAACTAGAAACGAAGTTTTTAAGAACATCATCACATGCGGACTATCTTTTTGAATTTAGAAGAATGCAGTTTCCTGTTAAAGTTTGCTTTGCAATAACCATTAATAAGTCACAAGAACAGACATTAAAAGTAGCAGGGATCAATTTAAGAGAAGACTTTTTTTCACACGACCAATGTTATGTAGCTTGCTCCAAAGCCAGTTCATCAAGCCGTTTAATAATTTTAGCACCAGAAAAAAAAATTAAAATGTTGTTTACAAAGAAGTTCTAGCTTAAACATAGGTATAACAATAAAATGTGGATGACCTCTGTTTGCAAAGATAATCAATACTTTAAAAGGATCGTTAATAACAGTTAAAGATCGGTTAAGGACAAGGGCATATATATATATAACGAGTCCAGGGTCCCCGGGATCTTCCCCAAATTAGAAAAAGTTAAAGGTAATAAGTAATTATTATAGGGGATTTTCGAAACTAGGTGCACCAAGCACTGTTAACCCCTGCTAATTCCATTACCCGAGCAACGCCGGGTACGGGAATGCTAGTATATATATATATATATATATATATATATATATATATATATATATATATATATATATATATATATATATATATATATACACACACACACGTGCATACAAACGTCACGAGAAAATTCGTTGTAATTAACTTGGGAATCGTCAAAATGGATATTTCGCGTGTCTATACGTTCTTAAGCACTAATCCACGTGTGGTCGAGTCGAAAAAACAACTCAATATTTGTTCGGAGGTAAGTAAAATGGAAATTAAGGTCGTTTTTTGAGTGAAATTATTTTCGCGAATACAATACTTCCTATTTTGTAAAAGGAAGTAAAAAATATTCAGCAGCTTCTGATTTTTCTTAACGCTTTCAAATAACGACCAAATAGTTTAATTTATTATGCTAATATATATACTAAGGCAAACCAAAAAGTCTTTGCGCCTATTTTTTATTCGCCAAAAACAGGTATATACAGGCATTTAAAAAAATACGTAGCGTACTACGTACATTAAATTACTTCTCCACAGAGTCATCACACCCGGTTTAGACACTTCTCCCATCGCAGCAGTAAATTGGAAATCCCCCTGTGGTGGAACCACCATCAGACCGCGTTCTTGACTTCGGTCCTGCCAGAAACTTCTTCAGTGGACCGAAATCGTTAAAGTCACTAGGGGCAAGGTCTGGATTGCGGGTGTATTTCCCTGTGAATTGCTATGGGCTTTTGTTCCTTGCTCCATACAAAGCGAATAACACTTCGCTGCTTATAAGCTGTGGCCATCTGAAGAACAACCGTCATCTTAAATGACTGATAGCAGCTCCGGTCATCGGAGCAATAGTCAGATACGGCTGGTACGGTTCAAGGAACGGTCACTGTTGGGAATGTATATGTTCGCTTTGTATTAACAGCTTTATTTTGGCTAGAAAAAAAAATAGGCGCAAAGACTTTTTGATTTGCCCTCGTAATATTGTGTAAGTATACACTATCACATAAACTCTGTTAACTGCCCACTCCATATTTTGCATTTACATGGCGAAGCGTTGTGCTTTAAATTTAAAAGTAATAATTAAAATCTTGCGCAGATCATCTATGTGGTCAGAATCATAGATGCAGTATTAGCTAGATATACAACGAGAAACCGGTTCCATGGCATCTGAATAGACGGGCAAGCGTTCAAATGGCGCATGCGCGCAAGCAACTTTTGCCAAGGATGCAATCAGCGGTGCATCCTCTTTAGTTCCATGCAGGTTGTTGCATCTTGGGCAGGCTACGATTTTGCATGTTTAATTCAAGATTCGCGTTTTCAATGTTGGCCAATGGCTGATGTGTCTAGTTATATTTCATGTATGGTATGAATTTTAAGCATGTCGCAGAAACTAAATTTTGTGTTTTATCCATTGAAATACCAAATTTCAGTTTAATATTTTACTAGTTGTACATGGTAACCATAAAAGGACTTTTTTTTAAATCCTATCTAGTTATCTATGAGTTTGGTCAGATCAGATAATTTTGAAGAAATATGTAGTTCATCAATTTTTATGCACACCCAGTTGCAGTTTGTTTATTCAACACGGGGTAGAGTGGAAGCATTGTATACTTCATTTAGCAATGAGTATATTGGAAGGTCAGGTGCTATTTCTTGACCTCCAAGAAGTCCAGACTTGACTCCGCGAAACTTTTTTCTCGATACACGTCAAGAATTCTGTTTGCGATTAGAAAATTCAGGATGTAAACTATCTCAGGTAAAAAGAGATAATCACTTGTGTGTCAAACAACTTTCCGGGCAGGACTTGGAAAATGGTTGATTATCGTTTGGATGTGTTCCGAGCTGCAAACGGGCCGTACATTGAAATCTGCTATACTTTAAAACCGTGATGCTAAGTTTATAAATACGTTTATAAAAACGGTAAATATGTAAAAGATTAACCTAATTTTATGATTGTATTCAAAAAATTTATTTGAAAACCCTGGAATTCTTCTATGAACACCTTGTATTATCTATGGTAGAACAACTTCCAATGCATGTTGAAATTATACTCTCATGTTAGCAACAAACTCATGGAAAACAAAAATTCATTGAGGGAAAAAAACATGAACATAAGTTGAATCGAAAAATCTGCTTCATACGTGAAGTGAAGTACGAGGCACGTTTTTAAAGTAAATACCGTTTTTAAAAGAAAAAAAAAGTACAGATAGAGCAAAGAAATTTATTGGACAAAAATCTACCACACTTACGCTATTTTTCGACGTTGCTCTTGGATTCTCCAAGCATTTGTCAAAGCGTGGTACAGGTTTTTGCATACCCTATTCGTAGAAAATTGCCGCCTGTGAAGACAACCATGAGGACTCTTACAGGGCTTTGGCTGGGAAGTTTTCGAACATCCTCTGGTCTGCCCCCACACCTCGCTCGCAGCAACTTTCATTTGTTTCGGAATCTGAAGTCTTTCCTAGGTGGTCTGTGGCACAACAGCAATAATGAGCTCAGAGAACATGTTACTCCATAGTTGATTACACAGGCGGTAACTTTCTACGAATAGATGTACAAAAACTTGTACCATGCTATCACAAATGCTTTTAAAATCATGCGAGCAATGTCGAAAAATAGCGTAAGGGTGGTAGATTTTTGTGCAATAAATTTCTTTACTTTATCTGTACCCGTTTTTTTTTTTTTATTTCAAAATGGTACTTTAAAAACATGCCTCGTACATCAAAAGTTTTTAGTCCCACAGCTGCGTCGTAGATTATTCAGTCTTCAATAATTTGATCAGCACAAGTGCATCTAATATATATATATATATATATATATATATATAATATATATATATATATATATAATATACATTTTTTTTTCTTAAATAAACGTATTCAAGAATAAGATGCTTTTTGCTTTCCAACATTTTCCGAAGAAATGGTAAATCTTGATCAATTCAAATAACCTTACAAAGTTTTTCACTTCTACTGTTTACTTAATTCGAAAGAAAACTTCGAATGATTTGTTGGAATATTAAACACTTCTTCTTTTTCAATTTCCGTATTAGTCTTTGGCGAGCAAAAGTACCGAAAAATTAAAATCAGAAATGGATTTTAGTTTTTAATATTATGCGAAAAATGACTTGTGGAGCGCTTACTTCAGTCTTAGTTATTTTAACAGCAAGTGATAGACTTTTTTTTCATTTTCGGTGTTACAAAAATATTTCTTTTTTATTCGAATGATAGTCGTTCCAATTTCGAAAGAGTAAGATTTCTTAATTTTCTACGGCTGGAAATATTTCATTCTGCAAAGAATCCGTTTACTTGGAAAATGGCGCAATTTGTTGGGTCAGACTTCTTTTATCTAATTTCTCTTTCTCTGTTCCTTTAATTTTCTCTTTTCTTTTGAAAATTTCTTTAACCTAACTGTTTTCAATTTATTTCTCTTTTCTTTTGTAAATCTCTTTAACGTATCTGTTTTCAATTTATTTCTGTTATCTTTACATTTAGTAGTTTCAACTTCGTTACCTTTTAAGAAATTTCGCTATCGCACTTTTCGAAAACACCATCTGCGCCATATTTTGCGAAGGTAACCTTTGCTTTCCGTTCTTTGAGAAAGTAATCTTTGTCCGTGTTTCATTTAGGAAGTAAATGACACCCTTTTCAGGAGCTCATTTTCGTCAAAGGCGTTCCAATGGGACGTCGTTGTAACCTCCCAAAAATTTCTTACTCTGCAAATTTTGTCTGACAATTCAGCAAATCCGGAGAAAACTTCAGTACTCCATTTTGTTTTGTTTAAATGATGCCCAATTTCTCTTCTCGTCAGATATAGGTATAAGTGCATACTCGTACTTTATTATTCGGCAAAAATCAGAGTTCCATTCAGTAAATTACGAATTTTCCCAGCCCCAAAAATTTAAGTACTAGGCTTTTTGTTTTAGTTTCGTTCTTACGAAAAAAAATCTCGTGTGATTTTTTACATGTTACGTTTAATTGTCATCAAATTGTGTTTACAAGTGCATTTATGCACTTGTTATCCCTATTTATTATTGTTTTGGGAAAAACAGAAGATTAATTAACATAACATCAGAAATACAGTAGCTTAATTATACCAGTAACTATTAGCATCATAAAAGTTGATTACATCAAATACAGGAGCTTCTTTCTTTTTTTAATTAAAGAGCTATTTTACTGATTTTTTTAAAAAACATTTTAGTGTAAAAACGTTGTGTGTTTACATACTTCGGCGGAAAATGCCCCGTCCTTGAGAAAATCCTATGTATACCAATGCTTTTCTTAATAATAAATTAATATTTTATTCTCTTGATAATACGCACCCAGTTTCCGGCAATTTAAATAAATATATATTTCAAAATCAAACCCGCTTTAAAATCAAAATATTAAAGTTTCAAATTAAATCTCTCAAAACTTTAACAAGAAGCATCTAGAAAACTGTAATCCTAATTAAAGAATAGAAAAAGAAATATTGCTCTCAATTGCGTAAATATTTCATGTTCATTCAAAGCAAAATTTTAAGATGGAGGAAGTAATTACAGAACTATCGAAGTTTTCACTTTTTCTATTAAGTAAAATATTTTTATATCACAAAGAATTCATAATCCTTAAAAAGGGGCGTATTTATTGAGCCTTGAAGAGACTCCCCTACATTTAATTATTATTTCAGAATGAAAAAAAAAGTTATTAATGCGTTTGACTTGGTTTTTGGCATATAAAACATGTTTACGCATGAGTTAAATCGATCAAGTATAATTTATATACATAAAGTAAAATTTTGAAACTTTAGAACTTATTTTACACTTCATTATTATTTCAGAATGAAAAAAAAAAGTTATTAATGCGTTTGACTTAGTTTTTGGCATATAAAACATGTTTAAGCATGAGTTAAATCGATCAAGTATAATTTATATACATAAAGTAAAATTTTGAAACTTTAGAACTCATTTTACACTTCATTATCACAAGTGTCAAGTATTAATTCTGCTATAAGAAGGTAAAATGCAGTATCTGCATTTTTTTTTTTTTTTTCAATTTTTAATTTTTATTTTTTTGCATTTTTGGCATCTATTGTACATAAGTTTTATTGCACAAGCTTGCTTGTTTGGTTTTGACCGAAAATAAAGAACGAAAAAAACGTGAAATTCCAACATTTATCTATTGTTGGTATAGAATTCAAAACGTGTTTCTTTAACTATCTCAAACCTCATTAATGCAAATACTGCGCTTTATTTTCAAAAGGTAGAAAGTAAAAATCGTGTATTTAAAACAGTTTTCATCTTTCAAATTACTTTTCATCTCTGAAAATAATTTTGAAACTGTCAACTGTTTTAGATACACAATTTTTATTTTCCGCACAAAACATTTTTTTGATAATTATTTAATATTTGAACGTTGATTTTTTTTATGTCATTACTATATTGCTTTGAAATATAATACGGCAACTACTGCTCTAATAAACTTTCCTATCAGTAAACCTTCAAAAAGAAGAGAAAAAAATGAAAGTAGGGTTACTAGAACATAACGTCTAACAATACAAGAAAATTAATTTGATTTAATAATCCTCCACAAATGATGTCGTGCTATGAAGGGAAAGGCTGGGTTCGTGAAATAGTGACAATTTGTGACAAGGGGGAGGAAGGGAGAAAGAAGTGCGATGTATCACACGTTTCGGTTTAAAATAAAAATATCTAAAAGCTGCAGTTTAAACAATTTATGCATTTATGTTTATAATTTTTTTAAACTTGCGTTCGTTTTTAAAAGACAAAAACCTTATTTTCTGCAAATAATTTTGTTTTGTATTCTCGTTGATTTTCAAAAAACATCAATGCAGACAAAAGCTTCAATTAAAACTTGTCAGAAGTTTAAATTTAAAAAGATTAAATTGAACCTGCTTTTTTTATTTTGCGTTATTCATGAAGTAACGATAAGATTTAAAGTAAAATATTTTAATTTCTAAAATACTGTTGATTTCGATTGTTCTCACATTGATATTAAATTACTCTTATATATTGGTATTTCATTACTACTGAATATTAATTATGCTTTTTGTTGAAAACCTTAACCTTATTTTAATCAAAATAAGCGCACATACAATTCTTCTTATTGATATGCTCTCAAATGTTAGGTATGTCTTGAAAAAACATATTCAAAGTTTGAAAATAAAATTTTGGAATAAAAGCTTTTACTTAGGGTTTTGTTTTTGATCTATAAATATACATTTATGTAATAAAGCGTGACATATGACAATGGAAGGGCTATGGTGAAGTGTGCACATTGTAACAAATGTGGAAAGGGGGATCAAATATAGTGAAAAAAAAAGTGACAACAATATTAGACAGCCCCTTACGATTACTAATAGTTTTATTTTTATGCACAAACATATGTTTTGGATTTTAATAATTACTTTAACTTACAAAAAGTATTGTTTGAAATGATCTGGAGCCCGAAGCCTGTTGATCAACTGTTACAAAATTGACGATTGTACATACATTATCAAAACGAAGGTCAAGCTTTCAACGTTACATATGGATTGACGGATTAGAAAATGAAGTGAATTAATTTCTTTCAAAACCTCATAAAAACGAAACAAAAAATGTTGTATAGCGTGATATTTTAAAATTTAAAAATCTGCACAATATTTATTTAAGACAGATAATTTTTCATCCCGAACAAGTTCGGGACTGGCCCCTAGTGATAAATAAATGAGTGAATTCAATAGTGAATGAATGAATAAATATGTGAATTTTTAAATGAAGTAATGCAAATAAATAAATTAGTAAAATGCATAAGTGATTAAATAAATTATTGAATGAGTAAACGAAATGAAATATTTCACTTTGCCCTGCATGCACTTTACAAATTGGACAGAACATTTAAAATCGAATTTAGCTTAATATTAATCAAATAGGTACTGCACCGAATATCAGTGAGTCTTAATATTGAAAATGTTAATAATGAAAAATATATCATTTTATAATATCAAAAAATAATTTTTGACTTACCAAAAAATATTACAATATGAGTATCAATTTTTGAAAATTACTTGCAGTATCATATGCGTATAAAAGTTCTCCTCAGAGATTTCACTTTGTCCCGCTATTCTCTCTCTGCTCCACAATCCCCTACTTTAATGCAAGTTATAAGTAAGTTTCGGTAAAAATATATGTACCTTAAAAAATTCCTAAATTTAAATATGACTTTTGCTCTTGAATTTAAAATTAACGCGGTCTTGAGTATTTCGGCAGATATTTTTTACAAAACCTTCATTTACTCGAAATAATGTTAGAGTGACTGACACCACTCGTATTCTAACCACTTTATGTTTGAAAAAAAAAAAGGTTTTTACAGTCGTTCTTTATGTCGACTTTATGTTTCCTTCGAATTTACATGAACACCGATAGCTACATGAAAGCTTTAAAGTGTAGACTTCTTAATCGTAACAGTTCGTATATATTTACTTCGTATCTGAATTCAGCCATTTAAATCTCGTAGGTTGCATTGTTCTCTTTCTGTGTAATTTATTTCTTTAAGCGTGATGTCTGAATTTGAACTGAGACAAAATTTTCATATCAGCTATATTTAGTTCACTTTATAGCGGAAAACGGAGCCGTCATAAAGTTGGTAAGGCTTTCAATGCGTCGTAAACAGAAGAAATGCATGGGACGTAAACTTTTCGCTAGCAACTGTTTCGAGTTTAAAGTTGAGTCACAATTTAGGGAAGTTAATTGAATCTAAATAATTGTAAACAAGGCATTTAACCCCTCTTTTTTTTATTCTATGTGTTTATTTTTTATTTATTTACTTATTTATTGCTGCAATTAATTTGGCGGATGGGTAGTCGGATAGGATTTGTCAAAGGGCTTTCTCTAAAAATAAAGTAGAGAAGTGATTCGCTAAATCATCGTTTGTCAAACTTTGTAAATCGCCACAATTCAATAATATTATCGGTTTATTAAAAAATTCTGAGCAAGAGTTATCTTAATTAAAATAAAAAAAATCTTATTGAGCTTAATAACTACTTGTAAATATCATCGTCACAATTTGTAACAGTTATGAACGCTCATGCAGAATAAAGTTTTTCTCTTCTTCTACTTCTCGGATATTTATTGCTTTGATTTTAATTTATGAGGATTGTAATCTCAGCATATGTTTCGCCTTCCTTACGTTATATTTTTATTCCATATTCGCAACTCCAATAAACTATAGGGGGCGTTGCAGCCACTGTCTAATGGCGGATGAAAAAGGTAAAACAAACGCATGCCGTAACTTATAACTTGCATCTACGCTTCGTGAATGACAGTAACTTTTCATCGTGTTTGTGGGAAGCTTTCTTTTCTATTCTACTGAAATTACATTACACCACAAACTGTCTGAGCCTGTAATTTATCCCAATGAAAACACGTGGAATGGAATGTTTTACCTTTTTCTTTAGTATTGTTAACCACCGCAAGGTAGTGTATTCGAGCTCTGGAGTTGCGAATAGTACAGAACATGAAAGAATTTACAGCTCAAATAAGTGAATGTACATCTGGGGCGAGCGGGAGAGTCGAACCCATCACCTCAAGTGTGTCAAGCAATCGCTCTTGATCACTCGCCCCAGAGGCCCAAAGTTTATCTCTTGCTTTTTTAAGATGATCTACTACGATTAAGTTGTTCTTATTATTTATTTATTTTGTGTTATGGAATTTTCTAGTTTAATTCCTTTCAATTTCTTTGATTTTAGTATGCAGTTGTAGGTCTTCAGTGGTCTGTAGGATTTTATTTTTTTATCACAGGCATTTCACCATGTTACTCAGTGAGTTCTACCCAGCACAGAAGCACAAGTGAAAATGAAAATTACATGAAAAAGAGTGAATAAAATCCAGGTGAAAGCGGAAATCGACGACGGAGGCTCCTACTGAAGGTACTGTAACGCAAAACGTAAAAATTTATTGAAAAATTGTTCCAAATGGTTGTTGAATTGCTGTGTGTGTGTGTGTGTGTGTGTGTTTTTTTTTTTTTTTTTAATTTCCTTTCTGTATTTAATTCAGCAAGACGTTCTGCTGTAAGAGCGATTTCCAGCTATAGTTTTGAAGTCAATTCTTTTTCTTTTCTGTTTTTTTTTTCAAAAATATTTTTCTTTTATTCTAATTATTGTAATAAACTATTTACGAAATACATTTGTATTTCATAAAATGCATTTGTATTTAAAAAATGCATTTGCATTTCATAAAATGCATTTACATTTCATAAAATGCATTTGTATTTCATAAAATGCATTTGTATTTCATAAAATGCATTTGTATTTCATAAAATGCATTTGTATTTAAAAAATGCATTTGCATTTCATAAAATGCATTTGTATTTCATAAAATGCATTTGTATTTCATAAAATGCATTTGTATTTCATAAAATGCATTTGTATTTCATAAAATGCATTTGCATTTCATAAAATGCATTTGCATTTCATAAAATACATTTGAATTTCATAAATAGTATGATGTTATTGACTATTAAGCATTCAGTCATTCAGAGAAGCTTTGAGTCACAAATTCTCTATTTTAAACTGTCGCTTTCGTATTTTAATAGTTCTATTGTATTTTCTAATTTTAAAGGGAAGAAAAAGTACTAAATTAACTATTTTATAGTTTATAACTGTTTTATTATTTAATTGTTACATCCATTTAAAAGGAACTATTGACCTGGTAAGAAGTGATCCTGCCATTTAGGGTCACTTCGCACCACAAGAGAATTGGGATGTAACACTAATTACAGTGAAAATCCGTTACGACTAACTTCAAAGGACCCCGAATTTTATTCGCTATAACGCGACTTTCATTGTAATGAAATTTAGGCAATATAATGCAATTAAGCAATTGGGAATGAAAATTTATTTGTCTCAAATGGATATTTCGTTGTATTGTTATTCGTTGTAACGGGATTTCACTGTATTTCAATAAAAGCAGTGCAGCTATAAAGCTGAAAAATTAATTTTTTAAATCTTTAAAACCTACCTCCTTGTACTTCACAACATCACATGATTCATATACTTTATAATATTCGCATGGAATATTACAATGTAGGAATAGCAATTGCAATAATTTCAATCGATAACTTCAAAACAGTAATTTCAGAATTGGGTTGTTTCCAAAATTTTAAAAGTCTTTTTTTTTTTTTTGAAAGAGCATGGTTAAAAACATAGAATTTAACCATTTTTAAAATGATTTGACAAAGTTTAACGTTTTAAAAAAAGTATTAAATCGGTGCGCAGGGTCGATTTTATTTTTTACGCTTCTGCGCATATTACAAGTGATAAAATGCCATTAGCGCGAAGCGCAATGTTTTGACATTAGATAAAGAAAAAAAAATAATTTGAATTCTGAAATTTTGAATTTAAATTATGTTTTTCGCAATCACGAACTGAGACAGGACCCTACTCATTGGAGTTATTGTTTCTAGAAACGGCTCCTGTCCCCCCCAAGTCTGCCTCTCCTCCTGGGCAGTTACTTGTGCATAGTTGTGTGTGTGCGTAGACCTGTGTGTATGCACGTAGGTGTGTGTGAATGTATGTGTGTGAAGTCGTGTATGTGTGTGTGTGATCGTGCGTGTGTGTAGGACATGGACGCCTCCGACCAGGAGAAGCGGATAGCTCAAAACCGGAGCAGCCGCGCTGCGCCGCGCCGCCAGCAGAGGACGGTGGGCGGTGGTGTTGCAAAGGCTTCTGGTCCAAGTTGAAAAAGGCACGGACACCAAAAACGGTCAAATGAGAACAATAAGCAATCGTGATTGCTCAATAAAATTGTTATAGTGCAATGATAGTAACGAATCTTTGCATAAGAAAAGCCTTCATTCAAAATTCTCATCATCACTGCTATTAATATTAGTTTAATGACAACTTTGTTTTTTTCTTTCTTTAACAATACGTAGACATGGGTGCGCCAATGGTGTACCGTGCCATATTACATCACTTAAGACGTCATAAAGACCACGCCTTATCTCAAAAATTGGATATTTAAAAAAAATAAATAAAAAATAACTGTTGGGGAAAATAAGTTTTTTCTCGCTCCATGTTATTCATTTTGCTTTTTCTATCAATTTCAGTGATTAAAAGTAGTACTTTTGACTGAAGGAAACATCCCCATAGTTCAATGATGTAATAAGCTGTGTACAGAGCCGACGCCAAGGTGGTGTAGTGCTACACCCCCCAAGTTTTTCAGAAATGATCCCGCCAATTTCCTTTTAGCGATGCAACAAACGAAGAAAAAGGAGAACTTCGTTGTTTTAAAAAATTAAAATAGTAAACATAAATGAACAATTGAAATAATAGTTTCAAAAAGTATTTTTTCTGTAAAATTTGAATGGAAAATGTATATAGGAACATCCATGATTCTCTTTTATTAAGATTATCTAAGCAAGGGTCGCGGAAATGTACGATTCAAACATTTTTAATACTTATACCGAAGATCCTCAAAAATTTCACTGTCAAGGCTTCAGAAAAATTTTCGGGAGAGATCTAACAAACCCCCTACCTCTCTAACAGTATTGAAATTTGCCTACGATTACGTTAGTTGAATTTCAATTTTGAAAAGCATTTTGCTAGGTAGGACTCCCAATCTCTCCACCCATTAACGTTACCAAAATTCTTCTGAAATTGCATTTTCTACACATCGGAAATTTTTCGAGAGAATGCTCCCTTCTCTCACTCTCGCCAACATCATCGAAAAGCGTCTTAAATTTGGTTTTTAGTGCTTCAATTACGCAACATTTCTGTACGCGAGCCCCTTCTAACCCTCCCCCCTCCCCCACCTTCAGTGACGGTTGGCTTGAATAAAGTTTTCGGAACTTTAATTTCAAGAAACTGGCGGTGCATTCAATTTTAACAAAAAAGCCTACAACCGCGTTTTTAAGGCTTCAATTTCAAAAATTTTCGGGACGGAAGGCGCCCGCATCTCTCTTCTCCTTAATATCATCATAGATCGTCTAAAACTGCATTTTTCAAACTACAGTTTTCAAATTTTACCCGGGGGAGAGCTACCGAACCCCCGTTTATCTGTCACAATCAGAAATAATTCACATATTTGTTCTAGTAGATTGAAGTTTGAAAATTTATCGGAGAATGACCCCGAGTCTCTTCCTCCCTTAACATCACTATAGATCGTCTAAATCTGTGCTTTTCAACTAACAATCTTGAAAATTTGCCGCGGGAGAGCCCCCGTACCCTCTCTCCTGAACATAATCAAATATATATAACGTACGATGGTGTTTTGGGAACTTAAATTTGGTGCAGGGGGGGGGGGGGGAGGGATTATCGGAGGAGGCTATCAAAGCTCCTCTTCCCTTTATCCCCAACTTATAATATAGTTTAAATCTGCGTTTTTATACTTTCAATTTTGAAAATATGCCAAGAGGAAACCCTCCGACACCCCTTATTTCTGATTAAATATTATCCTTGCGATTAAATTTATATTGCTAGTATGTACTAAGGTCTAGTAATATGACTATCCTTGCTAAATCAGAAGCTAAATCTACTCTCTCTATCTCTGCGTATTGGAACATGCGTTTGAAACAATTAAGGGGCCGCCAAATGCGTACCCCCCCCCCCTCCCAGTTTTTTGACCTAGCGACTTCCGTGGCTACGTAACAATATTTCCAACTTTTTTTTTGTAAAATCAATAGTAAAAAACTTATTTCATAGAATTACCAATAGAGCGCAGCACTCGGTCTTAAAGTTTTTCTACCTTTTCTTTCCATTTAATTCAAACTAGTGTTTGCCCAGAGATCGAAATTCGACCATATTCATAAATGAATATTTGAGAAAACTTGTATGATTTTAACTATTTCCAACTTTTTTATTTCGACTGTTACTCATGTTCACTGCATACCTAGAAACATACATTTTTTTATAGGTACACACAATAACAAAGAGTAATAATTTATTCCAATTTTGCTTTTTGTCTGGTAATCTCAAAATAAATGGATGAAAGGGGATATTTCGATAATGGGGTCGTTTCCGAAATTTTAAAAGTATTTTTTTCTGAAAGAGCATGCTTAAAAACATAGGTTATGATTTTTTTTAAAAAATAATTTGAAGAAATTTAATATTTTTTGGCAATTATTTTAATTGATGCACAGATTGAAATTCATTTTTTACGCTTCTGCACATAGCATCAAAAGCGATGAAATGCCTTCACTGATGCCATAAGCGCACAGCGCAAAATATCATAACCTGGAAACGCGGTTGACAGCATAGCGTAAACGTATAGAGCGGCAAAGGAGTAGCGCGCCAAAGTACATCACTTGTAACGTCATAAAGACCACGCTTTATTTCTAAAATCAAACATTTAAAAAAAAATTAATAAAATATAACGTTATTTCTTTTACTTATTCTATCAATTTCAGTGACTAAAAGTAGTACTTTTAACTGAAGAAAAGAACCCCATTGAGATATTAGTGTGGTCGTCAAATTCTTGGCTTGAATAATTTTATTTTGGATACGAAAATTTGACGCCAACGGATAAAAATTACCAATTATCCAATTTTCGAAATCTTCCCATATGAAATGATGCATCAAAACTCAGGTTAAACGTACAACTTCTGTGTGAACAATAGTACTTATAAAACTATTGAGTAAGTTGCTCCTTCGTCATTAGAAATATAAATTTCCAAATATCAACGGAACGAACTCTACTCGTGGCAACATATAACTGTCCATTCCGAAAGCACTGGATGTCGCAATAATAGTACAATTAAAAAAAAAAGGTCGTCTTTGACATATTTTATGGTTAAGGGCGGTGCATAACTGATGTCACACTTTTTAATATTTTCGGCCTTCTCCTCCCTTCGTGACAAAGTTTCGCACTTCACCCCCCCCCCCCCCGTCTTCACTTTGTCACATATCACGCTGTTTTTCATAAACGTTCCTATTAAAAAAAGGCTTGTTGTCACATTCGCCCCATTGTACGTCCCTCTTGTCATTTCGTTCCTTTCCCTTGTCACAAACTGTTACTATTTCGTAAACCCCACCTTAAAGCGGGACTTCATTTGGGGACAACCCCTGTTTTGTGGTAACCGTATGAAAAGATATATTTCCCTACTCTGTTTAAGTATGCAAAGAAAAAACATTTGACTGCAATTGGTGCCAAATATTTGACGCCAATAGATGAAGAGCGCCAATTTCCCAATTGTCGAGATCTTCCGGAATGAAAGGATGCTGCAAAACTCCAATTATATGTAAAACTTCTGCACGAACAATATTTCTCCTAAAAAGTTCAATATTATTGAAAAAGTTGCCTTGACATCTTCCATTAGAAATATAAAATTTCAAACAGTCACATGAACGAATCTACATTAAAAACATTACTAAAATTACATTAGAGGTTGTCCTTTCAAAAACACTGGACATCGCAATAATAGTGCAATTTTATTTAAAAAAAATCGTCTCGGTGATTTGTTTACGGTTTAGGAAATAACTGACTAATGCCCTTTTCAAAATTTGTGATCCCTCTCCCTTTTGTCACAAAGTTTCACACTTCACCATACCCCCTGTTCCCTTTGCCACATGTCATACTGTTTTTAATAAACGTTTTAATCAAAACAAGGCTTGATGTCCCATTTTCCTCATTGTATGTCCCTCTTGTCATTTATTTTCTCCCCCTTGTCACGAACGGTTAATTTAATGAACCCCATTTGAAAGAGGGACTTCATTCGTAGTCAGCTCCTTGAAAATAGAAATTTCTCTACTCTTTTTTTAGATGAAAAAGAAAAATATTTCTCGAGCTGGCATTGGTGCCAAAAATTTAGCACCAATGGATAAAATGTGCCAATTTCACAATTATGGGAGTATTCCTGAATGAAATGATATTGCAAAACTCCTTTTGTATAAACAATATTCTTTGTAAAAGTAGGCATGTCCTTTGCTGTAAATATAAAATTTCCAACAGACAAATGAACGAACTCTACTCGCGGCAACATATAATTGTCCATGCGAAAGCACTGGACGTCATTACATTACGCCAATTTTATCAAAAGTTTCATCTTGAGATTTGTTGTTGGCGATAACAAATGCAGGTATTATTTTGAGAAGAAGGTAATTGTATCGAAACTAAAAGTCCTCCCTCACTCCGTAAAATGATTTATTTAAATAATTAAATTGCAAAAACATAAAATGAAAATATTTTAAACTCCCGTAGTTACACAAAAAGCCTCAATAATAAAAAAAAATGCAAGAATTTCATTTCTTTACGTTCAAGCGAGAAATGGCAACGCATATTTTCCAGCAATTTCTTCACGCTAACTACGTCGCGTAAAAAAAGCAAATAAAAATTAGTTTTCGCTAACTTATAATTGCTTCTAGCTCCTTTTCTAGTCACTTTAGCGAATTTCCGTTTTTGAGTCGTAAAACGGGGCGTAAACGTTTTTTGAAGTATTTTTTTCGATCTTTCCAACCATACCAAACTCGAAGCACTAAAATGCATTTTTCATGTAGAAAAAGCGGTTTAAAAATGAATTAAAAGTTAATGCTTCACGCTTCCAACAATGAATTTCAACAATGGAAAAGAGATAAAATTAAAAAAATTTTGAGTTTCGCTAACTAAAAAACGCTAATAACTCTTTTTTTCTGGGGGATTTAGGTTGTTGGACCTTGGGCGACCTGACAATTTCTTCGTTAGGAGTATTTTTTAAAAACCTTTCCAACCATATCAAATTCGAAAAAATTGGACCATCCGTCGCGTAGAAAGAGCCATTTAGGACGAAAATGCGTTTTTAATTACTATCTCCGTTAATAATTGTTCGATTTCAAAAATTTTTATTGATGACACTAAAACTCGGCAATAGCTACTAAACAGAAAAAGAATGCAGGAAATCGGTTCAGTAACAGATAAGAAATCGGTATCGAAAGAAAACGGCTTGCCTATTAATATATAAAGATGTACTAAAAAATTTGAAGAGGTTTCTAAGTTAATCGGCATGGTTACAAGTTACGCTAAATGGAAATAACAAGTCAAACAAATAAGAGCCATTTCTAAAAGCTTTCTACTATCAGGAAAATATATTTAAAACACTACTGCACTTAAGAGCCATTGTCTGTAATGATCAGGCAAGTTGTGATTGTTGACATTTTTAATTTTCTTTATTTTTACATATGTTGTTCCTTATCATGAATGCAGGGGCGGCAAATAGGGGGGTCAAGAGGGGGCGGTCGCACCCCCAAATTTTTTGAGCAGAATGATAGAAAATTGGGTGAATTCAATTTATGTAAGTCGGAAATCAATGTTCATTAAAGGAAATCTCGCTGGTTCTCAGCAACTATTTGATGAAACTCGACACATTCCCAGACTAGAAAAAGTGTTTTTCGTTATTTGGATGATGACTTAGAAATTCATGAAGTATTTTCGGCTTTTTCAGAGCATAAAAAACTAATAGAGAATCATGGTTAATTTTTAACTAAAGAAGACATTGCCTCATATAGGCTAAATATTTCACACTTGTGTGCCCAGTGTAACGATGGTATGCTCAATATGAGAGGCTCGTGAAAAGTGGTGTGGCAGCATGGTTTTCACAAGAAAATTCCAGGATATTTTACATTCACTTTTACGCTCATTTTTAGGTGTATATTTATTTAATGAGTGTTCATTGCTTTCTTTTGCTAGAAACACGTTTCAGCTGCTCAATACATTATAACGCTTTCATAGAAACTTCTTAAAAATGCATGTGATTATTGAAAAAAAAAAACACATATCAACCAAATACCTTTTATGGGGCTCTATTAATTATGTAATCGCGGAGTGATACTAGATAATCTTTAAGAGTTAAAACGATGAAAACATTTCGCTATAACTTCAACAGTGATTTGTTGACTGGAAGTATTATTGCAAAACGATTCTTTCAATGGTGAAAAAGCTCATGCCCTTTAGCATGTATGACTTCCATGCAAAAATTCGTTTGAATTTTTATCCAATTTGTTTGCATCGGAAAAAGGTTTTTGAAAAATGCTTTACTCTATTAAAATCTATATCTTCAATCCGCTACTCGACTATTCAAACCACAGTTCAATGATTTGTGCACCATACTACCACAGTTCAATCTACAATTGAAGCTGAAAATAGATTTTTATAGATGTATGTTTCAATTAATCGTGAAATTTTTCAAAAAAAAATCTTTCTCCTAGCCAATTTTAAAGAAGCGCAAAAAAAAAAAAAAAAAAAAAAAAAGTGACAAAAATCCACATGATGATGTGAAGTCAAACATTGATTTTTGAATATTTTGTATGAAGTAATAGATTCAGTTTCGAATGAAATTAACACAAGATTTGATGATAATTATTTTTCTGTATGGTTGGCTGGGGCTATAGTTATTTGGATTGGATTTTGAAAACGAAAAATAAAATGTTTCAAGTGTGAATAAAATTTTTAGCATGAGGCAAGAAAAATTACAAGCAATATACTGACAGAATAGCTTTTAGCAATCCAGAGATTGTAGTTTCGTCCTTGTTATGGACTCATAAGTCTGGAATAGTGAATAACAGAGCTGGAGGCAGATGATATCTCATTGAAGCTGAGAGCGCCGACATGACTAGATTATTCAATGATGAAAAGTTTAAGCCCCTCACAGTTTTTGAAGTAGCCTGGGTGATTTTGAAGAGCAAGATATAAAAAGTGTTTTCATACATAACTTTGTGTTACTTCAATTATTTTTTAACTCTTAGAATCAGCTCCGCTAGTAGAGAAAGATTTTTTTTTTATGTCTCAGAAGGTTAGAGAAATATTTTCGAAGCACAAAGGCGAAAAAAAAAAAAAAAAAAAACACCTTTTTCATTTAGCTGAACTGGCAAAACAGCACGACGACATTGGGCACTGATAGATTAGTAACACGATTCCCTGCTCTTCCGAATTCCAAAAATCATGCATTATAACTTTTCCAAAAGGTCTAAAAACTTTAGTAGCGAGATGTTTTGTATAATAACTTTTTAGTCAATGAATCAAAATTTTAATTGTTTCTAAACACTAATTTTATTCATACTAAACCGATTTTATGACAACTTCTTGTTAGCTAATGTGTATTTGGTTTCGCTTTGGGGTAATACATATTTAAGAAACTCGACCCCCCAAATAAAATGGTGAAATGCCGCCCCTGCATGAATGTAATGTTTGTGCAACATATGAGCTTTGTCTGCCTTACCGTTTTTGGGAAATTAAATTTTTAAATTTAGGGGCCGTGGCACATTTTTGCGTGTTTTTCAAATTTGCAGATTTTAAAGTTCTTGTTGCTTTAAGCTCACCTATAATGACATGGATTTTTAAATTCTGTACTATTATATGGTCTTCTTAGATACTATTACAGCTGTCAAATTGGTGTCTCTACGAGGGCGACGGCCACAAACTCCGTTTAAAAATGACCGAAAATGAATTTTTTTTACTACATTCAATGCCAATTTTCTCAAAGCGCCTTCACGATGACACCAACGTTTTTACGTAAATTCCTAGATACACTTGCATACATCAAAAATATGTAATAAAATTGGTGTCACTATAAGGGCGCCAGAAGATATTGGAACTTTTATGTGATAAATTTCACAAAAATGCAAATGTTTAAAATCTAATTACTACTCTCGCCCTCATAGCAGAGATCTGAAACTAATTAAGTTTGATAACCAACATGTTCGTCTAACATATGAACTAAAAAAATCGGTGTCACTCCTATTACTTTCGGAAATATAATCATTCGAAATTAGTATGTTATGGAGTTATTTAAAAAAAGACTCTTCTAATTCGAATGGCTTTTTGCACGGTTTTTTAAAAACTTTAATATAAAATTACAGTAGTGACACCTAAAATAATATTTTTCTAATGCTTTTTATAAAAAAAAGCTTTACAAAAAGCATTAGAAACACAGTAAATCGATATACGTACAGATGGACGTGTTGTGTAATGTGCATTATAGGCTAAAATAGTCGTACAAATAATTCATATTTTTTCAACCAAACTAGTTTTTTATCTGTTATTTATATTAAAAATGCAACTATTTATAAAATAAAGTCTTAAATAGTTATGAACATAATGTATTATATAGCGAGCATTCAGAATCTGAAACACAATTGGAGGATGACGTAGAATGAAACAAAGAAAACATAAAAAATAAAATCAACCCAGTTTCAGAAAAACGGTCATCACTTATTGATATCTGTTAATTTTGTAGCACTAAAGCTTGGGAAAACATGGTATCCCGGAGAAATAGTAGAAGTTGACCATTTGGTTAATCTAAATACAACTAGCCCCCTCATAGCACAGAGATCTGAAACTAATTAAGCTTGATAACCAACACGTTTGTCTAACATTTGAACTAATAAAATTAGTGTCACTTCTACTACTTTTGAAAATATAATCATTCGAAGTAAGTATGTTGTGGTGCATTTTTTTTTTTCATTTATTATTATTCTTTTTAATTTATTTTATTTGTTTATTTATGTATTTTTTAATTTAATCTTATCACACCCAGATAGTGTTTTTTAACATATTTATTTTGAATTTATTACAAAGAAGCAACGTTTAACATAAACAGCTTTGGGCAGTAAGAGCGTCTTTATCCTGAATAAAAAATGCTTGTTTTGATATAGGTACAGGTGGATCTATTCTGCATTATATGTTTAGATTATCATAGCAATACTCGTCTTTTTTCCGGTAAAATAAATTTATTTATTCCAATCCTTCTTGCCATGCATTTGACCTTTACTTGCAAATGGTAAACTTCTACTATTTCTCCGGGATACCATGTTTTCCCAAGCTTTAGTGCTACAAAATTACAAGATCAATAGGAGATGACCGTCTTTCTGAAACTGGGTGATTTTATTATTTATGTTTTCTTTGTTTTAGTCTACGTCATCCTCAAATTATGTTTTAGATTCTGAATGCTCGCTATGTAATACATTATGTTCATAACTTTTTAAGACATTATATTATAAATAGTTGCATTTTTAATGTAAATAACAGAAAAAAAATGGTATGGTTGAAAAAATATGAATATTAGTACGACTATTTTAGCCTATAATAATGCACATTACACAATTCGTCCATCTATACCTATATTATGATTTACTGTGTTTCTGATGCTTTTTGTAGAGCTTTTTTTTATAAAAAGAATTAGAAACATATTATTTTAGGTGTCACTACTGTAATTTTTTATTAAAGTTTAAAACAAACCGCGCAAAAAGCCATTCGAATTAGAAAAGTCTTTTTTTAAATAACTCCATATTATACTAATTTCGAATGATTATATTTCCGAAAGTAATAGGAATGACACCGATTTTTTTAGTTCATATGTTAGACGAACATGTTGGTTATCAAACTTAATTAGTTTCAGATCTCTGCTATGAGGGTGAGAGTAGTAGTTAGATTTTAAACATTTGCATTTTTGTGAAGTTTATCACATAAAAATTCCAATATCTTCTGGCGCCCTTATAGTGACACCGATTTTATTACATATTTTTGATGTATGCAAGTGTAGCTAGGAATTTATGTAAAAATGTTGGTGTCATCGTGAAGGCGCTTTGAGAAAATTGGCATTGAATGTAGTAAAAAATTTCATTTTCTGTCATTTTTAAACGGAGTTTGTGGCCGTCGCCCTCATAGTGACACTGATTTGACAGCTGTAATAGTATCTAAGAAGACCATATAATAGTACAGAATTTAAAAATCCATGTCATTATAGGGGGCGCTTAAGGGGACACTGGACGTTCAAAAGAAGAAATCTTTGTCAAATTTTTCAAATTTGTATTTTTTTGAATTAATTTGAATATGAGGACAATTTTGTGAGTTTTGTTTTATTTATTATAGTATAGAGAATGACATAAAATAAGTTTCAGTGTTGTGAAATCAAATTAATTACGCAAGGGACTTTTCAAAGTTTTGTTAATTATCGTTAATTTTTTTAAATAATTGGTCTTCTAATTGAAATTTTTTAATGAAATTTTATAATTAAGCTTGTATTAGTGTTTAAAGTATATGGTTAAAATTTCATGCAAATCCATCAATAATTAAAAAAGTTTGCTTTCAAGGTCCAGTGTCCCCTTAAAGCAACAAGAACTTTAAAATCTGCAAATTTGAAAAACACGCAAAAATGTGCCACGCCCCCTAAATTTAAAAATTTAATTTCCCAAAAACGGTAAGGCAGACAAAGCTCATATTTTGCACAAACATTACATTCATGATAAGGAACAGCATATGTGAAAATAAGAAAAATTAAATATGTCAACAATCACAAATGCCGTAAACTGCCTGATTTTTACAAACAGTAGCTCTTAAACTACAATAAAGATTCTACCATTTCTTCCCCAAAAATGTAGGTGCTTCTGTATTCCTCGTATTGATTTATTCTTTTTTGTTACGCAATCTAGAAAGAAAAGTAGATGTTAACAATTCTTCTTAAGTGTTCTAATTTCGACAAAGCTAGTTTGAGAAAAACAAGAGAACTTAGTTAAGTCAAGAAAAATAAGTCTTACAAGTTGATTAACTTCTTGCACAATTGGGCGTAAAAATTAAGGCAGATAGGAATTCCCTTCTTAATTACTTTTTCTTCTCCTAAATAGTAACGACGAAAATCGAAAAAAGGTGTGTTGAGTTTCATGCACTATGTGGCTTCGTGAATGTAACTAATGGAAAAAAGGTGTGCTTATGAAACTAAGCATAGCTACACGTTTCTGCTGTGAAGATAACGCTTTTAAAATGTTGTAATTAAGATTGATTACATAATTGAAGATAAGGGTATTAGCTGGTATACAATGAATAAAATAATAGTTACTAAATAAACACGCTCTTGTTAAAAAGTGAAAAATTTTTTGAATATAAAATAGGTTAGCAGGAGAAAATGTCCTTCAGCTAAGTAAATTGCTCAAAATAATAGGAATAAAATAATTGACCAAGCAATTAATTTTAATGTAGAAAAAAGCGTGGGGTGCTTTGAATTTACATTTTTGCAAGGATTCTGTATCATTGCAAAGCGCTAACTTCTAAGCTAGCGATGATAAATCTAAGACCTCTGATATCAAGCCCCCCCCCCCTTTCCCGCTTATTATTTGATTACTAGCTGCGTCGCCCGGCTTTCCACGGTATACCTCGAAAATAAAAGTTGTGTTGAGTGACGCGTGTTCAACAATCAGGCATGAACAAAAAAAAACACAAAAAAAAAAACAGTCAAGTTTTGCGGCAGATTGCGGAAAAATAACCAAAGGGGAAACCTTTTAAATCCTTCGATTACAGGAAAAGCCTTAAAAACAAAAGCCAGAATTTTATTTGTTCATATTCTAGAAAAAAATGGCAACAGAGCTTTCTCCTCAATGATTTTCTTCACGCTACGCTACACATTTTAATAAAATCATTGTTATGGAAAGTTGAGATGAAGCACTGAATAATAATTTAAATGGAGGAAATCCTTCGAAAAATATGTATTTTATGTCGAAATAATTAATAGTTTTTAATTGAGGTATCCGCTGATTATTATTGGAGGATTATGTTAAACAGCTTAACATAAAGACGGGAAGTTTAAGAATCCGTCGATACCTGTCGTTCGGGATAAGTAACTTGGACATAGATACATACATTCATACATACATACATAGATACACACGATCAGTTTTTAATTATATAAGATAGAACATTGCATTGTCATCGGGTTTGAGGTCGCAAACCAAGTTTCAAAAGATTCCAATCCCAGAAAGTGAGCGAAAATTTAGTATTAAGATTCCGTTATTTAGATATCCACATACATACAGGTGAAGCTAATAAAAGTGTAAGCAAAGATCTATAAGCAAGCTGCCCAAAGTGTAAGTTTTTATTTTTAAACAATAAAACAGCAGTAAATTTTAACAATAAGCACAAATGCAATTCAAAAAACTTAAGGGCAAAAAGTAAACTACTAGGGTCAGTTGAGGTAAAAAGAAACGAACTCTTTTGCGTACTTCTGGTAGAAACTAAACTGTTGAGAAGTGAAAACTAGGTAACATATGGAAGATATTCTGAGAGTTCCACGTGATTCCAAGCAACTGTATAGGCGCCATCATTGTTGGAAGATGACATTGTCAAAATGGCTTTTTTTTTTTTTTTGAAAGTTTAGTGATATTACATTTTCCATTTCAGCAGGGCTACAAATGCGAAGCAACTACGTAGTTTCAACTGATTTTACTCGTCATGCGGAAAGTCATTCAAAACACTTATTTATGAATTTCACCTTCCCAGCTATTTTTGACGTGCAATTTAGACGTTTCGATCTACCAAATAAATACTGTACTCTGCGGTAAATAAAGAAAAAATTAAGTTTTTCTTTCTTTCAATTTTTGAAATATTAAATTTTGACTTTAAGTGACACTTTTATGTGTATTTTACATAAACCCAGCGCTTAATTTAGTTTATTTTGTATGATTTTTCTTTTAAATAATTTCAGATTAATTACATTTGGAGTAATTAGCGGGTCGAATGCGACCTAAGGGACACAGATTGAGTGTCCTTGATGTTGAACTTCTTAAGCTCCCAAACTAATTGTGTCTAGTGCCATTATCTACTTACATTAACGAGTTAGGGAAATAAATGAGGGTGTTTCCGTTTACCCCTAATATCTGGGGTAAAAGAAACTCGATTTCATTCTCTAATAAACAGTCATACAGTCAAAAATTTCATACCCAGTTACTGTCAGAAAGTATAGACTTGGACAACATGCGCAAAATTTTATCTTTCATTTCATCCACGATCACGCCCGTAACACGTACAAATTCTGCAAGAATTTTCTTGGAAAGTTGATACTTCATTTTAGTTTTTTGAATCTCCTTTAATAAAAATTCCAAAAGGACAAAAAATAATTATTTGTACGTGTTACGGTCACGTCCGCAACGCGTACAATTCAATATTTTTCTACAAAACATTTTTTGGAAAGTTATTACTTCATTTTAGTTTTATGAATCTCTTATTTAAATGAAAATTCCTAAATGACATTTTGTAAAGAACAGTGCGCTATTGCTAACATTTTTAAATAAAACAAATATTTCAAGTATTAACAATATTCTGAAATAATTTAGAAGAACAAAAAACCTCTTTCGAAATAATTTTAGAAAACTGTTAATGCTTTTAACGTTTGTTTTATTTAAAGTTGTCAACTTAGGAACGGTTTTTTTTTGGGTGTCAACTTCAAAGCACTTTACCTTAACTTCTTCCTAATAAATTGATAGATTTGGTCGAATGTTTAATAACACTAAGATAAGATGAGTTGACTTTCACCCTTCTAAAGCTACCTGTAATGTAGAATTCTGGGAGAACTTCGAACGTTCTTATTCTACACAAGTTTTCGAGTATTTTCAAAAAAAGCTTCTTCTTCCTTCCTTTTTTGCTGAACTTGAGATAAAAAAAACATATCAGTATTCCTTGTGCTTCGGCCTGAACGAATCTTTCTGGAATCTTTTAAAAGTCGAAGGAAAAAATTGTTCGCATTTTCCGTACTCAGCTGTTACCGGTCTTTTGTGTGTGCGCGTGTGAAAACTCAAAAAAAAAAAAAAAAAAAAAAAAAACCCTCTTTTAACTTTTTAATAAATTCTTCTTTTGAAACGAATGAATTATGTGTTAAAACGGCTTTCTAATTGCGCAATGTATTTTAGGAAGCTATATTTCCTAAATTTCAAGTAAAGCATAGCTTTTCTATTATGAGGCTACTAAAGATTATGAATAAAAAGACAACAGATTCCTTCGCTGAAAATGATTCATTAACTACACAATCGTTTACAAAAAAAAAAAAAAAAAAAGAGAGAAAGAAAATTAATAATAATAATAATTTGAATTTTGACATTTTGAATTCAAATTATGTTTTTCGCAATCACGTGTTTTTTTTTTTTTTGCGTGTGTGCAGGCATGTGTGAGTGTGGGTATGTGTGTGTGTAGGTGTGTGTTTGTGTCTGTGTGTAGGCGTGTGTGTGGGTATGTGTGTGGGTATGCGTGTGTGTGTATGTGTGTGTGGGTATGTATGTGTGTGTTGGCGTGTGTTTGTGTCTGTGTGCAGGCATGAGTGTGTGGATATGTGTGTGTGTGGGGTGGTGTGTGTGTGTATGTGTAGGCATGCGTGTGTGTATGTATGTGTGTAGGCAAGTGACGCAACCTGGAGACGGTTTTCGCTAGAGGAGCAGCATCGTGATGCCGGTCGACGGTGGTGCTGGCAGAGGGAGGCAGGGGAAAAATAAAATCATAGCACGCCAAAAACAGTCAAGTGAGAAAACAATAAGCAATCGTGATTGCTCAAAAATGATAATAAATAAAAGAATAATTGAACACAATAAAAAAGAAAAAAAAAACATCCATAATACCTGGCATTCATTTGAGTTTTGACGTCTGAACTCAAATTGTGTTTTTCGCAATCACGAATTGCGACAGGACCCTACTCATTGGATTTCTTGTTTCTACAAATGGAATGGTAATGTAGAAGAATCTTGAAGATTTACATGAAGTTTGGCACAAAATTATTTTGTAGCATAGGGGTGTCACCTTGAAGCGATTTTTCGAAAATTCGATTTTGTTATTTTTCTATTCCAATTTTAAGTCCAATTTTCACTTAAATTTGATAACATGGGGGAGAAATATTTCTCTCGCATTTTCCAGTTTTAAATCATTCGAAAGCTTGGAATTTTTTGAAATAATAAGAGTAGACCGAGCTTTCCTATTATTGCTGATGAAGAAAATTGGTTCACACGTATATCATGTGACTGGTGTGGAAACTTGGCGAAAACTTTTGCAGCATGGTGGCTAGATGGCGGCATTATCTATAGTTTGGCAATCGACATGTATTATAAGACGGAATCAATTTTCATTAGTTTCCCCCCCCCCCCTTTCACCGGTGCAGGAATTGAACTCTTTTCTTTCTTACTTATGAATTATTTTGACATTAGTAATTAGTTTTAGATAACAGTTTTCAGTAATACATGAAATACACCGCCAGCTCAGTCAATTCCAGCCGAGGACTGCAGTTTCGTGCTGATTAACACTCATCAGCCCGGCATAGGAGTGACTGAGCTGGAGGTGGAAAGATTCTTAAGGAAGCCAAGAGTGCCAAACAAACTAGTAGCTAATATATAATTAGTACTGACCAAACGAGTGACCGAAGCAATGGTTCGATTCAACTCGAATAGGTTTTCCACCTCCAGCTCCGTCACTCCTATGCCGGGCTGATGAGTGCTAATAAGCACGAAACTGCAGTCCTCGGCTGGAATCGACTGAGCTGGCGGTGTATTTCATGTATTTCTGCTTTAATCCTGGCTATAGCGCGGTAACTTACTGAATATACCTCCCTTGCCTTCAATATTCGAGTTGAACCGAACCATTGCTTCGGTCATTCGTCTAGCCAGTGCTAATTCTGTATTAGCTACCAGTTTGTTTGGCACTCTTGGCTTCCTTAACAGGTTTTCCACCACCAACTCAGTCACTCCTATGCCGGGCTGATGAGTGCTAATAAGCACGAAACTGCAGTCTTCGGCTGGAATTGACTGAGCTGGCGGTGTATTTTATGTATTTCTGCTTTAACCCTGAACCTGCATATATATATGTGTGTGTGTGTATATGGTATATATACATATATATTGTTTTTTGGCTCATGGGGGGGGGGGGTTCTGACCCCCTATCCCCCCAATGACTACGCCACTGCAAGGGGAGAGGCGGGGACTTTTGGGAAAATACACCCCTCCTTGGGTACTAACAACTCTCGAAAATTCAGCTTGTCCCTAATTTGTTCCGACATTAGGTCATTTTTGGCCTTTTTTGACTGGGCTATTATTAGTCTATGATTATCTTCTTTACTAATGATAAGGCTGAAAGTCTCTCTGTCTGTCGGGATGTCCGGATCTCTGTAACGCGCATAACGCCTAGACCGTTCGGCCCATTTTCATGCAATTTGGCACAAAGTTAGTCTGTAGCTTGGGGGTGTGCATCTCGAAGCGATTTTTCGGAAATTCGATTTTGTTCATTTTCTATTCTAGTTTTAAGAACATTTTCCCGAGCAAGATTATCATAAGATGGACGAGTAAATTACCAAGTTATCATAACGTGGAACCGCAACACGGTGTAAGCCAATTGGCGAGAAATTTAATATACATTATTTATAAATATACAGGCGAACCAAAAGACTTTTAATTTTCTACTACGGGCAAAGCCGTGCGGGCACCGCTAATAAATGATAAAGCTCGAGAATAAAATCAAAAATTAAAGATAAATGAAGCCGTGAGAAGTAAAGGGATGTAAATGTGCAATAATACAAGTAAAAAATTACTTTTATTATTATCAAATAATAAATTTCTTGTCATTAACATCCTCATATAAATAATAGCCGATGATCGAGTAACCCGTGTTTCAACAATGGCGCAACGGCATGATAACTTGATAATGTGTTTCGCAATGTTTAACATGCAGGGAAAGGCTTTATTGTGACAAGGCTGAACTCGATCCGGTAACTTAACTGTTTTACTGGTAAGACAATCACTTTAGGGGAATAAAAAATCAAAAAAGTGTTTGAAAATTAACACTATCCACTGGAGTTTAGGGTTAATCCCCTGGAGTTAAGCACCAAACAGGCAATGGCTTCGTTCAAATGTTGGAGCAATTTTCATTCATCATACCACGACGGGCGACTTTCTATTGAGACCTTCTAATATTTGGTGAAGTATTTGTTGTTAATATTAAGTTTGTTTTTATTTTTAATATTTTGTACAACGAGTGCATGCGGGGCAAAGTGAACTAGTTTATTTGGCTTACTTACTCAATCATTTACTTAGTCTCTTACATTAATTAATTCAATTTGCATTCTTTCATTTAGTAATTCACTTATATTTATTCATTCATTCACTTATTTTATTATTTATTCACTCTTTTACTCACTCATTTATTTTCCCTCAAACATTAATTTAATTATTTAGTATTTCCTTCATTGTTTCAGTATCTTTTCAGTTATTCATTGGACCTTTTATTTACTAAATCATTTGATCGTTTTTTTTATATAATCGAATAGACAGTATTTCTTTGAAAAAAAATCATTTTTTACTTTGCCCTATGAAAAAAAGAAAAAAAGTGAACATTTTCCTCTTTTTATAATTTATTGCCAAAAATAAAAAAATAGTTTCGATGCAAGTTTTATTATAAAATACAATGTTCTTTCTTTATTTACTGTAATTTTCAAAGTAAATTTCTAATTTGTTCATTTTGAAAATGCTCAGTCATCTTAACTATTTCACTTTGTCCCAAACGGCACATTCCCCTGCATATATTTAATAAACTAGTAAACTAAAAAGTCATGGTGGTGGTAAAAGGAAAACATGAATATATTGATATTGAGAACAAAAAAATTAATTAAAATAAATAAGCAAAAAGTGAAACATCCGTCCTGCGGATACTCCTGTTTTACGGACAAAAAATATTTGTCTCGTTAGTGTCCGTCCCAGAGGGGTTTGACTGTAATTTTAACCAGGTGATGAAATTGAGAAAAAAAAGTGCATGATTCTCAATAGAAATGTTTACGCAAAGAATCTTCAATACTATCAATATTTTAAATTGTTCAAAAAGATATGAAATATAAAATAACTTTTAAAACTGTTTTTCAACACACAAGGTCTCATATTCGGGCTTCGAGCTTCCCATCAAATACTGGATGTTCCAGTGCATAGCCGTGTCCAAGGGGAGGGTTTTAGGGGTTAAACCCCTCCCATTGGGGAAAAAATAATCAACCAAAAGAAAATTTATAACTGACTTTTATAGCTTTAATGTGAAAGTTTGTGTGCAACGCTTCAAAAAACCCTTTCTCTCTGTAGTTTTTCTGTAATTTAAGAATGTTAGAGCTTTACCAGCTGAAATAACATTTTGGAAAAACTATTATGGCTAAACCACTGAATGATTTGTCAACACAAAGCATTAACAGCGTTAATATTGCTTTAAAAGGTTATGATGAGTGCGGTATATGTTGCAACTATAAAGATGCATTGATTGTATTTAGTAATGTAATTTGCATCTACCATAAGCTCTTTCTTGTTTAGTTTATTAAGCATTATTCCAGAATATGAAACCTAATGTATGTGCTACATTATAAAAAAATCTGTGGGCAGTTTTAATACTAATTGCAATATACTGCGTAATAAACATAAATAGGTTTGATTTAAAAAGAAACAAACAAGGTTAGATTAAAAAGAAGATGTAAAATGAAGGAATACTGCTGCTATTTGCGCAGCCAAAATTATTCTTCTGGGGCGGGGGTGGGGGATGGTACAGTAGTCCTTATAGGTCTATAAATGCCATGCTGGGATTAGTAATTTAACATAAAACCAAAGTTGGTAGTGAATTGAACTCTTACTCCCCCCACCCCGCTTTAAAACCCCTCCCTTTATGAAAACCTGGACACGGGCCTGCCAGTATGATCCAGTTTTAGAGCTAATACAGTTAGAAAAGCCTTCGTTACACACGGGTAGAACTTTGAGATTTCCAAATATTTAATTTGTTTACAAAAAGGGGAGAATATATTAGGTAAGATAATGCACTGGAGAAGTTGCGTCATATTCGAAACATTTATTACATTGGGGTTTCACCCAAAGAGGAATTTCAAGTTTTTGAAAAAAAATATGAAGCTAAAATGCATTTTTAAGACTACAAATTTGAAATTTTTTCGGGGGAACCCGAGGACCCTTCTTTTATTCGACTTTTTTACATTAGCCCACTTAAAATTTCGTTATAACACAAATGTGTTGTTTCTGAAAATTGCAAATTTCATGTTCATGTAAAATTTAAATTTTTTTTGTTCTTTGCGTTTTGGGAGGGGGAGTGACACCCCAAATTACCGCCCTGGGTGTCGCCCATGCTAGGTATGCCACTGCTTAAGGTTTACATTCGAAACATATTTAGAAAAAGTAGTTTTCATTTAGATAAAAGCATATCACAGCAGATCATGTCATTTTCTTTCTTGAAACATGGTGGCGCTTTTTAGAATTTCTGGAGCGCAGCCGAAGTGGAGGACAATAAAAAAAGGAAACTTTCAATTTCAACGATTTACGTTTAGCCAACCGAAACTAAATCATTGACGCGTAAATACGATGTAAGACTTTAAATTTTTTTTAAATGGAGAATGCAGCTTGCTTTTTGCTTTTGAACTTGAGTTGGAGAGAATTGTTTTCAGTTACCGTCTGTTTTAGAAAATTGCAATAAAATCAATTTAAAAGGAAACGTTCTAAAGATGATTAATTTTTAAATTCAAGCAGGAATGAATTAACGATTATTCTAAACTGCATTAAGAACTCCAGAGTAAATTTTTTGGAAATTAGTTTGCAGAACTGTTGTATTGCTTGTTTATTTGGCACTTAGCACTTCATTCGCACTGATTTTTATGCGAGTCGTCCATGTTACATTAAACATTGCTAGTTTAGGAGACAGTATAACAACTCCTTCTGGTGTTATTGTACCTAAAATTAAAAAATAATAAATAACGCTAAAATAAATAAATAGTACACTGACATTGTTCATACACTTATGGTTAAAAAAAATTCCCTGACTTCTCCAGGTTGTTTTTTAGAAAATTCCAGGTCCCTTGCTTCATTCAAAATTAAGTTTAAGTAACAATATTTTCAAAATTGTTTAAAGTAGCAATGCGTAACAACTAAAACTTTCCCACTTGTAGAAGTAAAAAAAAAAATCTTTTCTCTTACCAGTTTTTTTTTTTTTTTTTTCAAAAATTTTGTTCAAAATTGTTTTATTCGTTTACTACTTGTTAAAAACAATGTACTTTTAACTTATTTTAGCGTTTCTTTGATGCCCCATGTAATGCATATTAACGTTTTGCTTTAATCATGCTGCCATCTTTCTCCGCTTTTGGTTTACGATTCTTCTTTTTATTTTCTTATTAGTATGTAACACAAAACATATTGAGCAAAGTACAAAGCTATTTTTCAGTATAAATATGATTAATTGTTGCATCGATGGGCATACCGTATAATGCATAACAACCAAAGTCAACATCCAGTCGATCATAGGCCAATGCCAATGAGTTGTTTTTTCTTTTGCATATATAAAGGACGCTTACATTAAAATTAAAAATTTTCTTTTCTAGAAAATAATTTTTAAAAATTCATAATTAATTGCATTTACTTTATACAGTTTATTTTGAGATAAACATCCAATTATGTTTTTGTAAATTTATGTCTACTTCCATCTTGCAAACGACCAAACATGGCGACTAAGTAAAAAATTTAAGATAATAAGTAGATATTTTAATTTGTAGCATGAAAGTAGTTATAAATAATTAATAATCCTTAAAAAACTACAATTAAGACAAAATAGTCAGTTTTAGCACACAAGCATCTTAATCAATTAGAATAAAAAAATGTTCTGGACATAAAATTTCGCGTTTTTCCAGAAAATAATTACGAATTATCTGAAAAAAAGGGCACATTTTGCGTTGTTATTAATAGTTTGCGTTACAATAAACATCCAATGCCATTTTCGGAAAATTAGGCACGTAAAAAGTCGTATGTACTGCTATCTTGGGATTGACCAAATATGGCGGCTACAACAAAAATTAAGAGATAATTTTTTGAATTTGTAGCATGAAAACAATTTAAAATAACAAATCTTCGTAAAACTACAATTCAGTTGAAAAGTTTTTTGCACATTTACGTCCAAGGCATAGGCAATGAGGATAAGGTAGTTTTAAGAACAAATATTTTCATTTCTCAAAAAAATTAAATATTAAAAAAAAAAAAAAACACTTTGCATCACTTTTTGCGTTATTTTCATTAGTTTGCAATTAAAGAAAACATCTAACTCTGCTTTGTTTTTGGAAACTTAGGCATTTAAGAGCCATTGTCTGTAAGGATCAGGCAGGTTGTGATTGTTGACATTTTTAATTTTCTTTATTTTTTCAAATGTTGTTCCTTATCATTAATGTAATGTTTGTGCAAAATATGAGCTTTGTCTGCCTTACCGTTTTTGGGAAATTAAATTTTTAAATTAAGGGAGCGTGGCACATTTCTGCGTGTTTTTCAAATTTGCAGATTTTAAAGTTCTTGTTGCTTTAAGCGCCCCTATAATGACATGGTTTTTTAAATTCTGTACTATTATATGGTCTTCTTAGACACTATTACAGCTGTCAAATCGATACCACTAAGAGGGCGATGGCCCAAACTCCGTTTAAAAATGACCGAAAATGAATTTGTTTATTACATTCAATGCCAATTTTCTCAAAGTGCCTTCATGATGACACCAACGTTTTTACATAAATTCCTAGCTACACTTGCATACATCAAAAATATGTAATAAAATTGGTGTCACTATAAGGGCGCCAGAAGATATTGGAACTTTTATGTGATAAATTTCACAAAAATGCAAATGTTTAAAATCTAATTACTACTCTCGCCCTCATAGCAGAGATCTGAAACTAATTAAGTTTGATAACCAACATGTTCGTCTAACATATGAACTAAAAAAATCGGTGTCACTCCTATTACTTTCGGAAATATAATCATTCGAAATTAGTATGTTATGGAGTTATTTTAAAAAAGACTCTTCTAATTCGAATGGCTTTTTGCACGGTTTTTTAAAAACTTTAATATAAAATTACAGTAGTGACACCTAAAATAATATTTTTCTAATGCTTTTTATAAAAAAAAAAGCTTTACAAAAAGCATTAGAAACACAGTAAATCGATATACGTACAGATGGACGTGTTGTGTAATGTGCATTATAGGCTAAAATAGTCGTACAAATAATTCATATTTTTTCAACCAAACTAGTTTTTTATCTGTTATTTATATTAAAAATGCAACTATTTATAAAATAAAGTCTTAAATAGTTATGAACATAATGTATTATATAGCGAGCATTCAGAATCTGAAACACAATTGGAGGATGACGTAGAATGAAACAAAGAAAACATAAAAAATAAAATCAACCCAGTTTCAGAAAAACGGTCATCACTTATTGATATCTGTTAATTTTGTAGCACTAAAGCTTGGGAAAACATGGTATCCCGGAGAAATAGTAGAAGTTGACCATTTGGTTAATCTAAATACAACTAGCCCCCTCATAGCACAGAGATCTGAAACTAATTAAGCTTGATAACCAACACGTTTGTCTAACATTTGAACTAATAAAATTAGTGTCACTTCTACTACTTTTGAAAATATAATCATTCGAAGTAAGTATGTTGTGGTGCATTTTTTTTTTCATTTATTATTATTCTTTTTAATTTATTTTATTTGTTTATTTATGTATTTTTTAATTTAATCTTATCACACCCAGATAGTGTTTTTTAACATATTTATTTTGAATTTATTACAAAGAAGCAACGTTTAACATAAACAGCTTTGGGCAGTAAGAGCGTCTTTATCCTGAATAGAAAATGCTTGTTTTGATATAGGTACAGGTGGATCTATTGTGCATTATATGTTTAGATTATCATAGCAATACTCGTCTTTTTTCCGGTCAAATAAATTTATTTATTCCAATCCTTCTTGCCTTGCGTTTGACTTTTACTTGCAAATGGTCAACTTTTACTAATTCTCCGGGATACCATGTTTTCCCAAGCTTTAGTGCTACAAAATTACCAGATCAATAAGAGATGACCGTCTTTCTGAAACTGGGTGATTTGATTTTTTATGTTTTCTTTGTTTTAGTCTACGTCATCCTCAAACTGTGTTTCAGATTCTGAATGCTCGCTATATAATACATCATGTTCATAACTTTTTAAGACATTATATTATAAGTAGTTGCATTTTTAATATAAATAACAGATAAAAAAATTGGTATGGTTGAAAAAATATGAATATTAGTACGACTATTTTAGCCTATAATGCACATTACACAATTCGTCCATCTGTACCTATATCGATTTACTGTGTTTCTAATGCTTTTTTTTTATAAAAAGCATTAGAAACATATTATTTTAGGTGTCACTACTGTAATTTTATATTGAAGTTTAAAACAAACCTTGCAAAAAGCCATTCGAATTAGAAAAGTCTTTTTTTAAATAACTCCATAACATACTAGTTTCGAATGATTATTTTTCCGAAAGAAATAGGAGTGACACCGATTTTTTTAGTTCCTATCTTAGACGAACATGTTGGTTTTCAAACTTAATTAGTTTCAGATCTCTGCTATGAGGGCAAGAGTAGTAGTTATATTTTAAACATTTGCATTTTTGTGAAATTTATCACATAAAAATTCCAATATCTTCTGGCGCCCTTATAGTAACACCAATTTTATTACATATTTTTGATGTATGCAAGTGTAGCTAGGAATTTATGTTAAAACGTTGGTGTCATCAGGAAGGCGCTTTGAGAAAATTGGCATTGAATGTAGTAAAAAATTCATTTTCGGTCATTTTTAAACGGAGTTAGTGACCGTCGCCCTCGTAGTGACACCGATTTGATAGCTGTAGTAGTATCTAAGAAGACCATATAATAGTATAGAATTTAAAAATCCATGTCATTATAGGGGCGCTTAAAGCAACAAGAACTTTAAAATCTGCAAATTTGAAAAACACGCAAAAATGTGCCACGCCCCTAAATTTAAAAATTTAATTTCCCAAAAACGGTAAGGCAGACAAAGCTCATATTTTGCACAAACATTACATTCATGATAAGGAACAACATATGTGAAAATAAGAAAAATTAAAAATGTCAACAATCACAAATGCCGTAAACTGCCTGATTCTTACAGACAATGGCTCTTAAGTATCGTGTCTACTTCCATCTTATGAATGACCTAAAATTGGGGACTGCGTTCACACGTAGCTGAAAGGACTTTTCGATAAAAAAAAAATATTTTTCCCGATCGATCCTACCATCCGCAGGCTTGTGCTTCAGTAGCAGTAAATTGTCTTCTCTCCTGTTGAGTTTGTGCATAACTCCCGTTCACCCTAGGAAGATTTTTTTTGGGAACTATTGATGGGCAAATATGGCGTCCGCAATTTTTTTTTTTTTTTTTGGGGGGGGGGGAGGGGTCGCCTTTTTTCTTTTTGCCAGCGTCATTTTGCCTCAAAACTTTTAATTTTTTTCAGGAAATATCTATAAAAACGAAGATTAGATGTCATGGTACAAATTAAACGGGAAAAAATTGGAAAGAAAAATTTTGGGGGCCAAAATTGGAAATTTCCCTGACATTTTTAACTACATCATTTTCCCTGACAATTCTGGGTTTTCCCGGAGCGTGCGAACCCTAACTGAAGTATAAAAGAGATAGAATAAGGACAGAAACAAATCCTTCGCTTGGCAGTTTCTTATGATAAGTTAGTAGTTCAGACTCTAAGAACGTTTGGCGGTTCTTCTTGCATAGGTATAAGAGGGGTTCTGAGTATATTGTATAAGAGGTTGCCCACAAATGATGTCAATTCCCCCCCCTCCCATATGTTTGACCCCACTCCCCCTGTAATACGTGCCGGATCATCTATTTTTCGTAGCCGGGGCAAAAATCTGAAACTGCGGGCCTTACCTGTTTTTCTTCAAGTTTTATTATCGAGTTTCAAAGAAAAAAAACTTAGGAAATAAGGTGAATTTGCCACCTCTAGAAGTTGCCGCCAAAATCCCCTGCTTGCCCCCTCCCTAGATCCCGTTACCAAAAATTAGGCAGTCTAATTAGATTTGTGAAATTCAAGTTCATTTAAAATAAGAAAGGTATCTTTATCGCTTATTTGTTTATGTAGTATACAAAGGTGTGAAAATTATTAGAATAATTGTGATATTTTCAGTTTTTCTTGAATAGTTTTGTATATACTTGCAATAATTCATGAGGGATAATTGTTTGTTTGTTATTCTATTCATGTTTTCTCTATTTTAGAGTAGTTTTGGGGACAGAGCTTTGTTAAATGTTGACATTTATAAAATAGAAAAACATTTGATCTAAAGTATTGAAATTGTTCACATTGCAAAAAGAATGCGTTTGATTAACAATCAAATTTAAAATAAATTTAAAAACTGTCAGCTTGCTGTGCTAGTATTTTATATTCTTTCCTTGAGTTGGCGTCAGTATTATTTTATTCTTAAATCAAGTCTTTTTGCAGCTTTAATTAGTTTATAATCTGCAGATTTTTTTTCTTTTGTTTAAGAGCTATTGCGTAATCATGAGTGAAGCAAGGGATATATTTCCTAGAAAACTAGTTGCTATAAAGTGTCTCATCCAAGAAAATTACTACACACAACAAGAAATCGCTGAAAAACTAAAACTTTTGCAAGCATCTGTGTGTAGAATAAAAATATCTTTGAATTTCGAATGTAAATATATAAATTTCCGAGTGGGAAACGCAATAAGAAAGTAAATTTATTGCACAAACAGAAAGAAAATTAATTTATATTGCAAAAACTAAAAGAAAACCAACTGATCATGAACTACAAATCTCTCTATAAGCGTATGGAGTACATGTATCTGATTCTTCTATTCGTAGAAAACTCATCTCAGTTGAATTCGGTGCTTGTTGTTCTCGTAAAAAGGGCTAAAATCAAATTTGCTATGGCAAAGAGACTTGCTTGGACAAAAATTGTGCATAAACTATTTGTAAGTAATTGGAGCAATGTGAGAAATATTAATTTTTCTTTCATTATGCAGTTGAATTCAAGTTGTTCAGTCTTTTTCCTAAAATTAAATTTATTGCATACTGACTAAAGATTCAGAACTGTTTATAAATGTGGCTAAAATTTTCTTTACGAGAATATTTTCCAACAAATTACATGCATTAAGGTACTTTTTACCTTTTCGGTATAGTTTTCCGATAAATCGATGCTTAAAATACCAAAAGATAGCAGTCAGTATGTCAGGAGAAGTACCAGTAAAGTATTTTTCTGAGTCGCATTACACAAATGGTTAAACACCCCATCCAAGTTCTGGATTGGAGCACAATTTTCGCTCAGGGTGCTGGACACTAAGCAATATAGAAGGCTTGAGGACCCAATATCAGCATGAAAAAGTGCTTGAACAAAGATTAAAGCACGAAAAGTTTGGTTTTCAAATGGAGACTTCATATTTATGCATGTTGGAGTTCTGTGTTCTGAAGCTTTATCTGTGACCAAAATTTTGAATGGAAAAATGCGTAAAAACATTTCTACAGCATAGAAACAGTACAGATATGAGCCCAATATAAAATAATTAAACCATTGTAAAAAAAAAAAAAATATAAAGAAATAGAACTTCACAAACAAGAATTTCCTCACAGAAGGACTCATTCAAATTTGGCACTATGAGGAGGAAATACAAATTAATGGTTAAAAACTTATAAAAAGAATGCCAAGACGGATCAAATCTTCAATAAAAAATAAGAGGATGCCCCATCAATATTAAATGTATCAATATTTTAAAAATAAAGTATTATGCCTTTGATATAACAAGATTTTACTATAAATTTCCCAATTATTCTAATAATTTTCACACCTCTGTACATGATGGCTAAGAAAGAAGGATAATTTCAGTTCTACAACCATACTACATCAGTTACGATTAAGCAAATATTAAAAAATCCACCAACAGCATAACTCAAATAACACACAGACGTGAAGAGTAAATATTTTTAATAAAAAATTCATCAGAGTATAATGTTTACGGCAATAAAATTTAATTTACAATCAAAACTCGCTTAACTAAAATGACATAGATTTAAAAGGAGAGAAATCATAGCAGTAGTTTGATTCCTTAAATTTAACATACAATAAACACAATTTTAATTTTAAAACGAACATTAAATATAAAATCTATCATACATTGGAACAAACAAAATTTTTTGAACTCATGTCAAAAATTTGAGCAAAAATCTTTCTATATTATTGTTGACTCTTTATATCATATTGACAATAACCTCAAACTCTATTTGAAAGTTTCAGAGACTTTTCATTAATTTCTTTTTTTGTGACCATGTACTAGTAAATTAGGCTCCATTTTAGCAATCAAAGCACAACATTTGGAAAAATGTTAAATGTGTCAACATGATATAAATGAATCAACAATTGTTGTTTTACAATTCAAAAAATCAGCAAACAAAAACTCAACAAAAAGTGGATATAACGTAGGACAATAAATGTGTATATATAATATATATATGTATGTGTATATATATATTGAATGCTGAACTTTAAATTTGCTGTGGACAAGGCTACCACAATCTTTAAATCACATTTCAGCTGGTAGAAAAATAAAGTTCAGCTTTAAGTACTACAACAGAACATTTTTGCACAGAAATCCATTTGGCGAGAAAATCAAAAATAATGAACGAAGATGCAATGAAAAGCATTACATATATGTGTGCTTATAAAACATTCTTTCCATTTGACTAATGCAGTCCACAAATCGCTTTTCATGTAGAATTCCCATTAAGAGTTGAAGACTCCATTTCTTCTCTTAGCAAGCGTATTAATGAAGAAAAATACAAAAATGTAGACTAGAACTGTATTGCACTAGTATGCAACAGATTAAAATTATGAGTTCTTAAAAATAGGTTAATAAACTAAATGTTTAAGTTGAGAAACATTTTTTTTTCTCAGGTAGGAAGTAATAGAAAAATGCTACTGGATATGAACAATGTGCTCCTTAGGGGCATGAAGTTTCTCAACCTAGGACAGTAAATAAAAAGAGAGAAAAAATTACTTTAAAATAGATAACTATTTTACAAAATTTTCAAGGCACAATATCAGCTGTGTTGTTTGTTTTACATTAGTAATGCTAAACACAAGTCACTCCAACGAAAGGACTAATTGTACTTCTATTAATTAGCGCTATAAATAAATGCTCGAGGGGAAATAATGATTAAGTTATTAAATTTAACAGCAGAACAAACACGTTCGACTTCCAGTAATTAAAAAAAAGATAAGTAAACTGCTTAGAAAAATAATTATTTAAATCAAAATGTTAGAAGGTGGAAACTTGTTCATTGAGAAAAAAATTACGTTAATGAGTCATAATTTTCACGAATTTCAAATCTCTATTTTTCCTTATTTCGGTGAAAGTTTTTACTTTCACCATTTAATTTTAATATTTGCAGGGAATTTTGAAGAAAGTAATATACTATCAAACTTTTGACAGTAGGGTTAAAAACATTTAAAACTTGAATTTATCTCTGAGAAGAAAAAGTTCTGAAACTGTACCTTTGGTTGAGAAACATGCAACAACTCAAATGAAATTTCACAGCCACATACTGCTTTCAACTACGAGGCGTAATAAAAACTAACCTTATCACAATAATCATTTCAGTTTTGCTATGATCTGAGCAACATGGAATGCTTCAACATTTGATATAAATTATTCTGCAACAGTTTCTAATTGCCAAAATTTTGTAACACTAATCCGAGTTAGATTTTATAAATTGAAAATGATATTTTAACAAAAAGTTCATTTGAAAAGAATCCTGACAAAAGTGCTAACAATAGACCGTACATGGGCGAGATGTTATGGACCAGAGGGCCGACTCCAATAGTTAAATGGTGTAATAAGAATGCATCTCCTATTTCTGGGCATAATTTTATAATGTCTTTTCTTCTGTGACTTAAAATATCTTTTCTCAGTTTGTACTGACACAAGAAAAAATCAACAATATTTATTGAGAAACTCAAAAATCTCTAATATATTAATTCTTAAAAACACTTAGCATTTCCTTCTATTATTATGTTTTTTTAACGAAAAAATCTAAATTCCATGGTTATCAATGCGGTAAACCCCATTATATCTTGTATACATTATATTATATACATTTTGCATACTTATAAACAACATTTTTGTACTTAACTAAATTTTGTACATTTTTCAAATCATGCCTTTTGTTTTCTGTTAGGTCGATTACAATTTTGCAAACGCACAAAATCTTTGATATATTTTGGCCTTAATTTATCAACTTAAGCATTTGTACTGCTTAGTTTAAGAACTAATTTAGTAACCACAATTGGCCATGACATGTTCCTTTTTTTTTCAATCAATGTATTTATTAAACAAATCGCTGTTACATTGCGCCATTCTTTACTCCCTTTAAGATGTTTGTCTCTATTTTACAGATAGGGGCGACTCGTGTCACAGTATTTCAATTGAGAAGGCTATCAGCCTCGATTAGCAAGTGGGGTGGTGAAAATTCGATATTTTCGCGATGAGGCTAAAAAATTATGTTGGTGTTTCAAAAGAGATGGTGGAGCTTCAAACCGGTATATTTCTAAGAGCAAAAATGGCTTAAAACTTTTTTTACATACTTAAATCATTCTAAAGAGGTTCGAGGAGCCCCCCTACCAAAGCCCTAACAATAGCCTAATTGTATTCAGATTCCTGCGGCACACAGTTAAAAAAGCAATTGCCACAGTGATCCGGTTTTTCAGTTCATCAAGATCAGCAGGTAAGTGAGGATTAAAAACATTATCCTCTACATATCCCCACAGGAAAAAAATCACACGGTGTTTTGACATAATGCTGCATCGCCTTTGACCTAAGGAGCCTTGTGCTGCATCATTCTTGACGTCCTCTATCCAATGTTGTGGGAGTGTTGCTGAAAAAGTTGCGCTCCTCTAGATACTATTACGGCAGCCAATTGAAACTTTACAACTCCCTTTTTCATTCAAGCTGTAGCTTCAATAATACAAAATTCATAACCGTAAATATTGCTAATTATTCAAAAGATAAACCACTGAATTCTTTATGATCTGACAGACTACAGTTTAAATTGTGACAGCTGTTTTCAACCTTAGTTTTCACTTTATAATCCTAAGAAGTTTACAACAATAAAAGAATTTTTTGTAGTGACCAGTCATAAATAAAAAATTTTTTCCGGGGAGTAAGGTTCATAATTATTGAAAATGTGTGCACTATGTCGCCGTTCTGTTTCAGCATAAGTATTTTGTTCAGTGGCGTATCCAACTGCTTATTTTAGGATCTATCCCCTCCCTCCTCAAAACGCATTATTTTTTTCTGGTCAGAGAAAAAGACTAAAATCAACCATATGACCCGCCATCGAAATTCAAACATATCTTATTCAGAACTTTTATTTTTATGGCTATGCCACTGATTTTATTCTCCCCCTGTCCCCCGACACAATGTTACTACTCACACTCTCAATAACATATAACAAAGCCCTTTGGTCCATAACTACTCAGAGAGCATATTAAAAAGCGTTCTAATCATACTATGTAGTCTTCTTTACCCATTAGAACTAATGTACATGTTATACAGTAACAGGATCTAAAATTGGATAAAAAGTATACATATCAGTCCTTTATATAGTTGAATTTTAGAAGTAGAGGAATAGAAAAGAGTAGTATACAAGAAGCACATGGAATTAAAAGTGAATCCATCATTCAGAAATGATTTTGCTATGTGAGCTTAAAATCTCACAGAACATTTGATTGTAATTTACTATAAGCTCAATATCTTTTAGATTAAATATATCAGCATGAGAAACATTGAAGTTACTAAAATTTAGTACAGATTGTCAGCACTGCTGTAAAGAAATGTTTCAGTAGAAAAGGAACAAAATAGTCCAGATTCAATTTGATATTTTACAGTTTCGGCCAATATGAATTTTACAGAATACAAAAAGTACAGCTCCAGAAATGCAAGCTATTTAAAGGTTTTTCTTGCTCTCTAATCTGATGCTTAAAACATTCTCAAGCCTCAAAATGGATATAGGAAAATAATCAAACTAATTTTGGTCAAAAAGTGAAATATTAAACAATTATTGATTCTATATTCACAATTATAATATAAGTAGCATTTCTTATGAATTTAAGTTCATTTACATAATAATTTTGAATGTAGTTTGTGATACCAATATTTTTGACTACTACAATACAGCCTTCTTTGTCCGTAATAACTTGAACTGAGTTGGATAAAAGAATTTTTGATTGGCTACAAAAGATTGGGGGGGGGGGGGGGGGGAGGGGATTAAATATATACATAAAATATTTTAAATTGATAACCACAATAAGCAGTTAATATTCATAACCCATAACCAATTATTATACATACTTGCTGATTATTTTATACTATATTGAACAACCAATAACATTGATATTTTATCCATTAACGAATTTATAATGCTCAGTCAAATACATTCATGGTTATTTACAAATGTTTTATACATTTAAATAAAATATTTGTTCCGAAAGCGGAATTTTGCAACACATTAAATTTAGGCTAAAAATGCTAATTTGTTATGACTTTCAAAGGTATTGCTAAGAACACTATAGTCAAGACACAAGGACTCAACGGAAATTGCTTTTTTTTTTTGGAGGCCTCAAACTTTTCAATCTTTACTATGAGTGACAGAAAGGGGACAATCTAGCAACAGGTTTTTAGATAACCAAAAACGAATTATGCATGCATTTACCCAGCTTCAATTTTTCTCATAAAACTAGTCTTAACTATTGCTTCAGAATCCATTTTAAGATTAGGTTTTGCTTCTGTACATTCACTTCTATGCCTTCACATAGAAGTGAAAACAGCAGTTCTGTATGTGTGTGTGTGTGTTTTTTATAGGTAAGAGAATCAAATTTCTAAGATCTCACTCTTTTTTTTTTTTTTTTTTAACTTTTCAAAGCAGTACTTCACAAATATTCTGCATTTAGTAGAAAAAATGTGCAAACAAAACATACAATCAAACATTTAACTAATAGTCTTATTCAGATTAGCAAAGTTGAAATAGAACAAGTGAGAAAATGCACATGAAAGAAAATTGAAATTTAATAATACATCTTTTTTTGGGCTGCAGAAAAAGTCATTATTTTGTAGAAATTTCTTAACAGTTTTTAATCCTTAATCCTGAAGCTCTTTGCAATTTTCTACAAATATTTTCCGAATTAAAGTTACTAGTTAAAATTACATTACTTTTATAGGACATGTTTATGCCACATATCTTGAGCTCTGATAATTAATTTTATGACATTCAACGTTATTGTTTTAAGTGATTGAAAGCTTCAGTCTTACAAATTGTAAGAACATGAAAAATATGCATAACTAGATCAAATTAAAAATAAAATTTTGTGATATTTTATGTGAATTAAAAGTAAATTACACTTATGTACAATTAGCAGTTAATCCTATGAAAATAAGCACAAATCCAAAAAGCACATGATTGTTTCAAGAATATAAACAAATGTCCAGCGTACATTTTCTAATTAAATAGCTCAAAATGGGCAAAATTAAAAGGTGATGTCTTAACAAAAATTACAAAAAAGAATGAAAAAAAAAAAAAAAAAACAAAACAAAACATTTGAATAAGAAACCTTTTCAATAGGTTGCTTATCTTGAGACACTAACAATAATATTACTTAGAAATTTTAAAATATTGCAACAATAACTTTTAGAATACTATATAAGCAATATATTTCTTTCTTTTTTTTCTCATTTGTATTGTACAAATTGAATTCAGTTTCAGAAAAAAGAATTAATTAATGAATCTCTTATAACTAAAAACCCTTTCAAAACAGTAGTTCTCACCTGATAAGACATTCATTTTGAAAGAAAAAAATACAATTTAAATGTCATTTTGTTTATTTAGAATTAAAATACATAATCATACACAACTATTCAATATTCAATCACACTCTTAACAAAAATATGATTTTAGCTTTGCAAATGAAATGTACTAATAAAACAACGGGTTTTACTCCAAGATGGTGATATAATTGTTTCAAAAATGAAGTAAAATAAAAATTGACACTAATGCATTAAAAATTATTAATGAATCAAATGAGTAGTTCTAGAGCTCCCATGCGTCACCTTACAGTGGTTTAAGAAATTAGAGAAAAGGGTAAAACATTCCATTCCTCCTTTGGGATAAAACATAGGCTTCAGACAGTTTGGGATGTTATAGAAGAAACTGCTTCACCGCAGAGAAAAATTACTGTCATCTACTACGCTTAAAAGCAGGGTATAAGTTATGGGGTTTTGTTCGTTTTATCCTTTTTTGCAGAGATCAGCCTGAGACTGCAATGCCTCCTGTAGTGTATCTCAACTGCAAATTAACATTTTTCAAATGTAAACTGCCATGGTTTTAGGATTCAAACTATAACATATCAACAGAAATTCTAAATAAAAATTCCGTTTTATGAAGGCTGAATGTACAATCAGAAGACCTATTTAAGTGAACAAGTTGTTTTTCTCGCATTAATAACTGGATCAAGAAATTTGATAACAATTATTGAACAAAGAAGGCATATTTCAAAACTTTAGAAGGGGGGGGGGGGATCTCATTTGAAAACAGTATTACTATGAAGGAGATGTACATCATAGAAAAAAAGTGACCAGACTTCAAGAAGATGACAATAAATTAAAATAAAGGAAACAAATACAAATGGGACACCCAGCAACAGGCTCTGGGACCAGCTAGGCTGGTCCTAGTCAAGTTATTAGTCCCCAACGAAGATCAATGGCCCTCTTAAAGCTATCTACCCCCTTACTTATTACAGCCTCTTCCGATTAGCTGTTGCAAGTACTCACAACCCTACTAAAGTAGTAAGATTTCCTAATTGGCAGGTTAACCTGAGATTTGAATAGCTTAAAACAATGACCCCTGGTCCTATTTTCCATGCAAACGTTTAACCCATTAACATCTTTCATTTTGATAAATTTAAACAACTAAATCATATCGCTGTTATATTAATTTTCTTTGCCATTAAATAAAACTATGTTCAAATGCTATTTTAAACAAGAAATGACTCAATAAATTTGCAAGTGCATATTAATTTGGGCAAAAAGTTATTTTCTGAAGTACAAAAACTGAAATAATTTTTAAAACGAACAAACTTCTAAGTTTAGGCTTTAACAAACATTTCTTATTTTCATATTTGAAGAAAAAAAACTTACCCTTGATTCTATATTTATCACAGCAAGCAAGTATTTCTCATGGCAAATTATAATTCAAAACATAGGTTATGAAGTTGGCTTCTGCATGCATTTGAAACATTTCAGTTACAACGCTGACAAGGAAAATTAAATTAAAACTTTACTGGAGTTATCACCAGTTTGAGAAGAATATTTGCTTGTTTGTTCCCAATGGGGCTGCATAGTGGTACCTAACCATTTGCAGATCTAGTGCATTCCCTTCAGACCAGCCACTATTCTTTGATTTGCCGCTCTCTGGGGAATGAATGCACTAGGTCTGCAAATGGATAGTGGTCACTACACAGTCCCCTTAGGAACAAACAGACAAACAAACATTCCTCTAGGTGAAAACTCTAGTAATTTTTTTTCAAAGGTGGGGGAAGGGGGGGGGAGTATAAACACACAATTTAAAGCCCAAAGAATATCTTCATCTTATTTTTGTTTCCTGCAATTATACAATTACTTCTAAGTACTGCAAAATGGTTTCTTGAAGATATTTTTGGTATCTGATTTCTTTGAATAACAACACACATTGAATGCTAATTTCAAGACCTATGTATATGATGATTGCTGATTTTTTTTTTTTGTTTTTGTTTTTAGGTGAGAAAAAAGATTAGGGAAACAACATAATTATTTCTTTCAAAACTAGGTTTTTAAGCAAATCAAATTTTCGTAAACTCATAAGAAAACTTCATGATATTCATGACCAGAAAATTTAGTTATGATACCTACATAAGAATTTGGCAAAACCAACTGAATGTTTCACTGAAAATTCAAGAAGCATTACTTAACAACATTGAAAGCACAAATTTGCTGAAAAAGGCAGGCATATTGTTTAATGACAAAGACATTGAGAAGGTGACCTTTTCAATGCAAAAAGATGCAAGGTTACGGATGCGAAGACAATCAATAAAAGGTTTAAAAAAAAAGATTTTCAGCTTTTGTTAGATGTTTTCATGTCTATAAGATCACACCTTTTGCAAATGAAAACATTTTTCTTCGTAACCCTCAAAACAAGTTCGCAATTTTTAACGAATTTGAGTTTTAAATTTTTACTTTTTAGCACAAAACGATTTTATTTCTTAGCTACTGCTTTTTTTTATTGTGGAAAAAAACCATATCACAGTAAAATAATCATCCAATAAAATAAAATAAAAAAAAAATTCCTAATCACTCTCAGTTGAGAACTACTTTTGACGGAAAATTAATACACTAAAGATATATTGACTTAGTTCGTGCGAACTTTTCAACTGTATATAACAAATATGTATCACATAGAGAATTGTGAGCATAATTTTATAAAAATTTATTTAACAAAAGAGAATTATTTATGAACACCTAAATACATAACAGTTCTCAAAAAATAGAGATAAGATTCCAGTTTATATTAAAATTGCTAATGGATAATTTAACGATCTCTTATAGCGCACATCAATATATATTCAACATTTGAAAATTTTGAAAATATTTAAACATAAAAATTTCTACAAAACAAAATGCTTAGTGAAACATAACTATGTCAATGTTTAAAGTTCGATGTAGAAAATATCTACAGCATATTTGTCAGAAAAATATCAAAACATTGTTTAACTAGTTTCGTTGAGATATAGAATGCATAGCAATAACTAGACGGATTCTACTTTATGAGAGAAATAAAATCACATTTATGGCAATTAAAAGTTGTCTACAAATCTTTAAAGGCTTGACTTAATAATAATTTTTAGCAACCAAAACTAAATACATATGATACCAATTCACGGCATTGTGAATGGTGCAAGATTTCACTTGAGATAATAATCGTTAAATGTTATTTATGCAATTTATATCCAGAAAAAAAGGGAATAAAATGATTTCTTTCCTTGTTAATATAGATTTATGCTAAAGTTATTGGATACTTTACTTTCACAAAAAATTTTATTTATATTTTGATTCATGAAAACTTTTTATGAAAAATAATTCACAAATTAACTTATTCACTTTTGTGCCAATCTGATTATTGCCATGTAAAAGAGTACTTGATGTTATTTCAATAAATTATTATTATATAGATATATATATTTTTTCACTCTTATATGTTATAAGAAAATTGCTTTGCATAGTGAATATCATAGATGTATTAAAGTTTTACACAAAGGCATTACTGGTGTGCCTCTGTTGGCACAGATAATACGATCATATTTTGAAAAATAGTACAGCATCAATGCAGCAGGAATAATTAGACAACACATGAAAATGAGAGAGCTGTGTGCTACATTATTTCAGCCATTTAATGACATAGCATTACCTTACTTGAAGTCCACACACCAATAATTCCATTTTTACTACATGGTACAGTAATGTTTGTTTTTACTTAAAAGTGAGTTAAGAGCGAAAATATATAGTGGCTTTTCCCACAAAGTGCATAGCTGAATGTAAAACTAAAAAATGCGTGAATAACCAAAATATCTAACAAAAATGAATGCAAAATAATCAGGATAACATGAATATCAGATGTTACTCCAGAATCTTTGCAAATGCTGCATGACAAAAAGTAAGTCATAAGGTAAAAGAATATTGTTTTCAATTTTAAATGCAAAACATGGCTTTAACACAATTCTTTTTCTTTTAGATATCTATAATTCATTGATATATAATCATATAATCATGTACAGTTGTCATATTAAAAAATTACTAATTCAACATCATTACAAGATCATAAGAAAATTTTTTGCTATATGGAGGGAGGGGTGGGGGGAGATAAAAGTACAGATTTTTCTTTCCAGAAAACTAAGCTACAAATATATAACTGACTTTAAAATGAATTTATTTTTTAATGGTGTAGTAATTAAAAACATTCATATTTACAATAAATCATGATGTCAGTTATAGAGTAATGCAGAAAGTAAAGTGATACAGAAAATGAATTTATTTGAAACAGAAAAATGAGTTCAATAAGGAAAGGAGGGGGGGATGAAGGGAGGGGAATTATTGGAAATTCAAAAGTACTGATTTTCTGGATATGAATAATACAGATTCAGACAATAAATTACTTACAAAATTTTGCACAAGAAACTTGGTTACAACTCAACATAAGATACTTCTTATATTTTAATTAATTTATTTCAATATGTAAAAAATTAACTTAGATATTGACTTTTCTGTATCTTTTAAACTAAGAAAAACACTTTTTTTTTAATGGAGGAAACCTTAAAACTAACTGAAAATTTTTACCAACTGCTCCTTTGTCAAAATGATGCATAGCATACTCAAAAATTAAATATTACAGCTGAACTTTAAACATATACATACATATTTCATAAGAAATAGATCTCTGTTAAAACTATAGAAATTTAAAAAATAAAATCTCATTACTGGTTTATAGAATATATAAAGTGAATATAACTAGAGTGACCAGACTTCATTTAATTACAAGAACACACACACACACACATAAAAAAAGAAAAAGAAAGAAAGAAGCCTCATCCCTACAAGAACAGAAATGTAATATTACTTCATAGGACAAATATTAACAGACTCAGAATTTATGTGAATATAAATTTATGACATAAAGTAGGAAGAAATTTTGTTTTTATAAGTCGTTAAATATAAAGCCAGAGTGCAGTATGTTAAGAATAATCCAATAATTACGAATTTCCTTTTACTTAAGTCACACATCCAAAACCCAGACAATTTTTACTTTCATGAAACATGTATATTGCTAATTTTCAACCCTTTCCTAATGGTTAATGAAAACTGTTGATCAAAATAACGGAATTACAAAAAAATCCTTTCAAGTAAAATTGTTTGAAAGTCAACAAAGATGCAATAACTAAACATAACACAATCATTAAAATATTTAAAAAAAAAAATAAATAAATAGATTTATAAATTTTACTAATCCATAGCTACTTTTGCTAAATTTTCATACAATCAAAATTTGAAAAATGTAACAGATCACGGTTTGAATCTCATACTGTTAGAGCTAATCACATACATTTGGTAGCTTTATGGCAAATTTTACCTTTTGAATAATCAATTTTATTATATTTTTGCAAAACAAGAGAAATTCGAACCGATTTTGAACTGATCCTTGTTATCTGAGGATCAATCAGCAAAATTGAAATTCCAATGATCAAAGGGCCATCTGGTCACCCTAACTGTAAGGCATCTGGTTTCATAATAAGAATTACTAATAAACCTTTTTGGTAAAAAATATTTACAAGAACAATGGTATAAACAATAAAAAGCTGCAAGGATCATCATTACAAGCATTCAGTATCTTGCTTGGCTCATCAACTTTTAAAAGATTTGATGTTTTAGTCATGCATACCAAAATTTTTAATTACGTTCAATGAGAAAGATTTCACAGCATTGAATGAAATGTCAAAAAAAAAAAAAAAAGAGTAATTTTCAAATGCATGTGATCAAAAAAATTTATGTTGACACTTTTAACCATTAGCTTCCAACACATAAATTTTTGATCAAGCTTTTATATTTAAGAAAAAAATATGTTATTGGGGGATACAATATTCAAATCAAACAATGAAAGAGCTTTGTAATTTCAATTAAATTGCTGCTTTTTTTTTTTTCACCTTTGTCTTCGTGTGAAATGAAAATAGACTTGCTGCTATTGATTTGAACAAATTTTAAACCATGAACATTGAAATAACATGGTTAAAAAAGGTATAGCTCGCATCACTATGACTACAACATTTACAAATAGAATCACCATGCATTTATATTGTACAAAATATTACAGTTTCATATACATTTACAAGAAGAGAAAAAAGTTTTACTGCTGAAGGCTTAGTAAATTTGCAAGATTGATGCAAAATTTCTGAAAGATTACCATTAAAAGCAACAATGTTTGAGACTTGAATAACTAAGCAAACTAAACCATTAAGCTTATTTGTAAGACATTTTATGAATCTTTATAATTATGGAATTATACAAACCAGCATTTGAAATGCTGAATAGATACTAATCACTTCTAGAATAATAAGGCAGTGTGCAAAGGGCAAACATATCACCATTTTATCAATTTATTAATTTTAATAAAATGTACAAAAATCTGCATTTAAAAAAAAATGAAATTCTATAAAGGGGAGAAAATATTACTTATGACAACTCATATCCAATAATTCCCAAACTTTTTCATGACCATAAGTATTAATTTGAGAAGCTAAATTCTCATTAGATAGAGGGTAAAGCAGAGGATGCAGTTGTTTGGGTGTTTGAACCTGATGCAGATGATCCTCATATAAAAATTGGATTCAAGACATTTTTTTTGGCTTTGTTGCCCAGCTATTTATGGGCATACTTGTGAAGCCCTACTATTTTGAGCATTTAGAATAAATGGTTTAACTGTCAATAGCGCATGACATGAAGATCAGCTAATATTCTCTAGTCCAGAAAGCAAATAGGAAAATTATAAACGTTTTGAAAATAAGTTTCATGGTTTAAAAATATTAAAAAAAAAAGTCATTTTTTTTTTAACATACTCTTTAACACCTTAAAAAACTATACTTCTGACAAAGCAAACACAATTTATAGAATATACCGAGAAAGTTATATTTTATTGATCAAAGATCCAGAAAGTAATTAAAATCATTAAGTTTTACATTTAGAGATTTCAGAAGGAAGCTTACTATTGCTGGTGAAAGCTTAAAATAAGTGGCAAAATATTGTAAATTATGCTATTAAAATTTCTTTTTCTTTTTTTTTTGACTGAAAAACAGTTATAATAAAACCTTGCATATTTATTTTGTTCCTATACAAAATCAAATAAATTTTAAAACCTATTTTATAGACTGAGAAATTTCAGCATTTCACCTGATCTTTCATCAGTACTGAAACATGTAAGTGTGAAACATTCCGCAGCTGGTACTATCATTAAAAAATATTAATAGATATTTTCAAAAATAAGATAAAAATCAAGTATGAAGAAATTTTGAAAACTACTTCATGCCAGTCTCACGAAATTTCCAGAGAGTGCTAGCATTAAAAAAAAAATGTAATAAAATGTAAGTTAAGCGTGAAGAAATTTTGAGAACTATTTCATTTTTAAGATGAGATCATCTCTAAAATGTTAAAACTGAAAACTATTTGTTGCTTTTTTATTGCACATACCGTCACCATCATAGATTTTTGTTATTTTCTCAAATTCAGTCTCTGAAGGAAAGAATTATTTACTTTTGAAAACATAATTTTGTTTCTGTAGGAATAGTATTGTGTTTACTCACATATTTGCTGCACTTTTCTTTTAAAGCAAAACTTCAAAAGAGACTATTTTGCAATTAAATCCATCACACAGACTCATCTACGCTCAAGTAGGAAAAAAAAATACTGGTACATGAAAACTATATAGTAAAAATTGCAACCAGTAACAGATTAAGTTATGTTTGTGGAAGTTCTATTGTCAAATTCAAGTTTTTTTTTAAAATATTTTTTAAGGACATTTTTTCATTTATCTTAAATTTAATTTTTCATTTTCCTTGTGCAGAATTTGTCCAAATTAGAAATTTTTCACAAAATTGATAATAATATATGTATTTATTATAATATATTACTTCATGAATATAATTTCCATTTCCTGCTAACAAATAGTATGAGTTAACAAATTACGGCAAATTATTTACAAGTTTTCTACCAAAGCCCGGGAATCATTGCTTCAAAAAATTCTGAGATCTGTGTTGTGAAGGACAATTTTCTCCAGCATCACTTTAACTGAAAGTTAAAAAAAGGAACCTTTAGTTCCATCAGCATAAATAACTGATGAACTATTTAATGAGAAATACAGACTGATTAAGACTGTAACTTTGTGGCTCAAATCTAACATGCAACTAGGAAACAAAACAATATCCTTGTTATGAAAATCAGCTGATAAAATTAATATTAAGAAATTTGTCATTTTTGTGCTTAGGTTGATTTTATAGATTTAACTTGTGACTATAAAGCAAGGGCAACTAACACATGAGTAAACACAATATTTCTACAAAACTAAATTATACAAAACTAAAAACTCAAGGAAAGTGAGCTTGTGTCTAGCACACAAAGCTTTAAATTTCTCTTTAACACCCTCTAATGAGAAAAATATCTTTTATGTCATGATATAAACTTGGGAGTTCTTGAAATTGTTTTATGAGACAGAAGTTTAAGGAAAAAAAATCAGATCACAAAAACATGCATGAACATAACAAAGTTACCGTGTTGAGTGACTAGATAACAAGGTTTAAAAAATCTGATAGCAGTCTATGAATAAGAGCTTTGCAACTACATACAAATGCTCATTGAGGGCAAACTCATTTGAGCAAAGTCTATCAACGAATGCACATCATAATATCTCGCTCAGCCGGGAATCGCTCGGCCGGCAAAGAGGTGATTCCGTAGTCGACGAAAATAGACATCAAGAAGAGATATAGAATGAGGAACGGTAGGCACAAAGTCCTCGCTACGGGAGCATGTGCCAAGTAATTTCAGAATCCAGAAAAATTTGAAAGGGAGGTGTCCACTGGCTGAAATCCAATGCCACACCAATTATTTCATATGCCATCCAAATCTTCAAAAGAGAGCTGCCTTGTGTGTGTGTACATCACCAGTGACTCCACCCCTACGCAGCACTACCAAGCAGCAAGGCAGAATGGAGGGGAAAACATAGAAAAAAATCAACTATACATTTATACAAGGTTCATGTGTTAGTGGTGCTAATACATACAGGTTCATGATGAGACAACAGTGGCCCCCAGATTGTTTTACAAAAGGAAAAAATTCACAGAAGTCCCACAATATCCTCATATAAATAAGAGCGATGATCGAGTAACCAGGAAAATCAGGAAACTATTAAGCGATTTTGCGAAAATGTAAAAGAAGTGGAAATGAAAGAATGGCGGCTATGGTTTGAAAAAGAATCTGTAAGAGAAATTTTCAAACACTGGTTCAGAGAAGCGGCTGACCGTTCTTCGAAGTATTTCACTTGTTTAAGTAAAAATAAACAAAAGAAAAATCCATGTCATAAATAAATCCATTTAAATAATAGCCAATGATCGAGTAACCCGAGTGCTTCAACAATGAAACTCGAGCCACGACATGATAATTTGATAATATGTTTTGGTAATGTTTAACATGCAGGGAAAGGTTTTATTATGACAAGGCTGAACTCAATCAGGCAACTTAACGGCTTTACTGTTAAGACTGTGTCAATTCATTGCAATGAAGAAATGAAAAAAAATGGTCAACAATGAATGCTACCTACTGGAAATCAGGGTTAATCCACTAGAGTTAAAGTTACAATTTCAAGTATCAAAACATCACCAAACAGGCAATGGCTTCGCTCAAATGTAAAAGCAATTTTCACCCGACATACCTTGATGGGCGACTTTCTAGTAATAAAATAAAAATATGAAGAACATCAAATGTCTTGAAATAAATTATAATCAATGTAGTGATGTTTGAAAAAGAATAAGCACAGAAAAGTGAACAAATTTTCACCAATGCCTATGGACTTTCACCAATGCCTATGGCTTTCTTTTCTAGCAGTGGATACGAAATCAGCAACTTTTGCGGAAAAAAAAAAGAAACATTATATAAATCATTAAACACATTTTTACCTTTTTCATTTAAAAAAAAAATCCCAACAAGTAAACTGCTGTTTACTTTTTAAAAAGCCTTAAGTTTCATTTAGTTTCAATATGGAAAGAAGAAATAAAAATACAGGTTTTCACCTCTATTTTATGAAATACAAAGACATTTTTGTAAGGAAGAATTTTAAGGGATAAAAATGGTGGTGGTGGGGGGGGGGGGGTCAATGTAGAACAACTTCATGAGAAAGAAAGCTTTAGTGAGAGTTCTGTCATTTAAAAACCTAGGAGCCACTGCAATATAGGCACAGTATAGAATAAAAATACAATAATATATTGAAAATTTGCTTTATACATTGTAAACAAGCAGTGATTTCCAAAATAGCCTTTTTGCTCTTTTTTGGTGCTTTTGCATAGAAAATTATTTTGAATTCAATACAAGACATGCTTATGAAAAAGCAGTTTTGTATTAAAGCTGTAAAAGCGAACACTTTAAATATTTCTTAAATCAACATTGAACACTTAAGTTTAATTATGCTTAATATCACAAGACAAAATAAACATGGATGCTTGAAATCACACACATGAAATTTAGTTATTATAGCAATAAATTCAAAGCATTCAAGTTTGTAAAGTGCTAACATTCAGCTATTCATGCCTTTCAATGCAACTCGACCATCTGCAGTTATTTATTTTATATTTCGCTAAAGGTTAAGATTCAACAACTTGCAACAATCCGAGAAACAGATTAGTTATAAATATTTTCCAATATTTATAGCAAAGCTAAGTTTTATTATGAAAACTATCCATGTGTGATTTCACGCACATTCATGACATAATGCATTTTGTTCAAACAGCAAATTTTGTTCATTAATCTATTTTGTTCCACGTAACATACTTTGTTCCATAAAAATTCAGAAAACTCTTTAAAAGCCTAAGCTGGCTGCTAGTTAAGAAATGAAAGTATTATTCCAAGAATAGCACCCCTATATGCACAGAGCGTTTAAAGCTTGATCATAAACAGACCTGCCTACAGAAATAAAAGAATTTCCCTGAGATGCAATAATTCAAAAAGCACCACAAGTTAAAATATTTAAATGCATATACATAGCACTGTGTAAAGTAAATTTAAATAAAATATTTATTTAAAAAAATTGAAAATTAAATTCAACATAAAATAAATTGATATATATGGCATTGTACATAATGATATACACAGTACAGGGGCGGACCGGCCCACCGGCCAATGACCCTCAAGCCTGAACATCTTTTTTTTTAATTTAAAAAAAGTTTTTTTAAATTTCTTTTAATTAATTTATTTAAAAAATATTTTGGTGCAATTTCCTTTTTTTTCCTCTAACAAACCTGTACGATTTTCTTTCGCTTTTTAAAATTTTTTCTTTAAATTCGTAAACTTGTGTACCATTGTTTCTTTTCTTTTCCTTTCTTTCTTTTTTTTGCGCCCTTTGGAGGCCAAGTTTGGCGCCCTCTTGTGGGACCCAGTCCGCCCCTGCATCAGTAATTAAAAAACTTTTCACCTATCGTTGGAAAATGTTTAGAAATGTAAATAACATATTTTAAATGACTAGACATTGAAACTCAAAATTTTTTTAAAGGCAGGTCTGAGTTAATACCCACTTATTCAGAACTTATGCCAGGACTTAATTTTCTTCAATTAACAATTGTTGTAATGATGGGTAAAATTGCATCTGTGACACTCATTAGCTGAAACCAATATTTAATCTACTTTTTCATGCCAACAAAAAAGTAATAAGCAACCAAAAAAAAAAAACGTTTATGTTCATAAAAAGTGATGTTGAACACATGGGTTTAATTTCAAGTTTGCCAAAGAAAAAAAATTCAACAGAATTGAAAAAAAAAAAAAAAAAAGATTTTTGACACAATTTTTACGAAGAATAGGATAGAACATTTGCATCCTTTGAAATTACTCATGAGGTAAACAATCCTAAAGATGCAAAAGCATACAGTTATGTCCCGGTTTATAAGATGCACCTTCAAACTCAACAATTTTCTCTACAACTAGCCCACTTTTTACTGGCTAAAACTATAATTTATGCAAAGTGATCTGCAACAAAGAATATGTAATTTTAAGAAAATGAAACAATTGTATTTATTACAGGTATCAATTATAACACTGTTTTGAGCCCATTGAATACGAAAATCACACATTATTTTACTAGTAGTAGTAGTGAACTTGTGGAAGGCTACAAACATTGATGTATTTTTTAATTTTCTAATGCAGTCTTTCCAATTTCATCGAAAAAATATTATTAAAATGAGCATTTAACCAATCCAAGTATTTTTCATTATTCTACTTTGATAAATTGCAGTGCATCCCATAGACTGGATAAGTGCAGAATTTATTAATTTTACAAATAATTATTTCTTTGGCTTCAATTTGAACAAAGTTACAAAGATCCAAAACCCTCGGTAGTGTAAAACACTGAATCTAGAACAAAACAACCCACATCAAAATAAAAAATATTTCAATCAAACGATTAAATTTGAAATGAATAAATAATGTATAAGTTTTAAACACTTCACAGAATTTAGTTCAATGATAATTTGGAATTGAAAAGAGGTTGGCACAGATAGCATTTTTACCTATTCTTACACGTAAATTATTTATTTTGTTATTTCCCTAAGAAAATATTTTTTTCAAGACATGGAACTGATTTTTGAATTAACTTTTTTCCCCCCCAATAAGGCATGTTTTATAGGATTTACATCAACATTAAAAATGTAGGGAAAAAATGGCACACATAGCACAGATGATACACAAGAGATTGGACAGCACAAGAATTTACTAATTAGTACTAATTAGTAATCAGCTGTAATGAGAAATATTAGTGAAAAGCAACAAATTATCCAATTAAAAAAAATCTGTACACATATTTTGTGAATAAAATAAACGTTAATATGTAAATATATTAAAAACAAATGAATAACAATATTGAAATAAATTGTAGTTCACAACTAACATTTTGATTTTCTGTAGGCATTCAGAATTTTAGGTCATTTAAATAGGTGACAGGTTAAGATTATTTTAACAATAAATAGCTTATTATTGAAGTTCTTTCTACCTAATTGTAAAAATTGATATATTTTCATTAGTCAGTCTAGTAATATAAAATTATTTGATCATCTAAGTAGTTTAAAACAAATAGATTTTTTTTTTGAATAAAATAGAAAATATATTATTTCAAACATAATTTAGTATATTTACATGTAAGCATCTGTGTATGCATACCTTGTTTTGCCACAACATTGAATATATCACATGAAGAACAAAATCATGTAATACATACCTTAGAAATGCTTTGACAATGATGTATTATATTAAATTATTATGTAAGGATTATTCAATACAAACGTAAGAAAGAAGATGCAATAAATACATCAGAGGTCCATACAGGTTTTCAGAAAAAAAAAAGGCTTGAATTTTTTAAATGAAAACATGATCTCAATAAAAATAATAATTTTTTTGAATTAGTTAAAGTGGTGATTTTAGAAATTACACAGTGATAATTCGATGCATCAACTAAAAAAAAAAAAACCCTTATAATATCCAATGCATTCATTTTCATGAAAAATGAAACTAAGATACAATTCGATGAATGTCATGTAGGTTATGTTTCATGAATGAAATTTCGCAACAACATTTTTAAAACAGAACTTTTGTGATGTTACTCGATTCATATCTTAACTGACTCCTGAAACATAATGCAATAGAAAAATTTGATATAAGAATAAAACAGTATTTTTTGAAAACATTCCCTAAAATGGATCCTATCAATGAAACAAAACAATTTGATACATTTAACTATACACCTCATTCACTTATATAGCTAGAAATGTAAAACATTACAAAAAAACATATTCAAATAAATATTTGATGAAAACATTTCTTCCATCAAAACAAAGAATCACAGCTTCCATGCCATGCTTCAGTGATTTTCCTCCACAACACCATGTAGCTGCACAAATGGCATTTAATTCACCCATCTCCATTAGCGACAGAACAACCGAGTAAAAAGATTTGAATGGGATTGTTGTAAAGACAGTCAGACTGTTGATGCCAAGGTGGGGTGATTTCACTGATTAAGACAGCTATTTTGAGTCACTCATGTCTGCAATCAAAGAGCGTCTTTGTTCTTTAACATTTCTACTTGTGAACTGCGGTGAATGGAGATGAGGCAGAGCCGGATCTATGAAAATGCACGTTTTGCCACTTCCCGTCCTTCTTACACCACACCCTTGTTTCTTCGGACTGCTGCGTGTGTGCCATCCCCGTCCTGAAATTTAAAGAACAATCACGGTTCAAATTTAAATAAAAAATATGAGAGAAAAAATAGGTGTTATAAGGAAGAGTATTGTACCTTGGAACATTTTTCATATTTCAATTTGTTACGCCAATTATTTGAATCAAATTTAAAATCTAAAAGTTGCATTCAACTACCCCAACATATTTCTGTGCAATATGTCCTAAAGTACAATATGTTTGGCTGTCCCAAGGTACAATCACAACATGATCCAAAAAAAAACAAAAAACAAATTGGTGGTCAATCTAGATGCACTATCATTATTTTTTCATACCCAAAATATTTAAAATACTTCTATTATATCACGAAATAAAATTTTGATTAGTTAAAAATATAAAGACAGAAAATGAAATAAAGTCAGCTTAGTACGAATAGATTTTCTACACCACTTATATTTCTTCTTCTCTCAATTTTTAATTTAAATTTTGTTGACTACATTAGAATTAACCTAGATATAAAGATATAAAGATCAACTACAATTTTTGAGTTTTGGAATCAAGAAATCATATACTTGTTTTATTTCATATTTTTTTAGTGCAAACTAAGCTTACAGAATATAAATATTTATAATTGTGAAAATTTTTGAAATATAAAACACATTTTACCTGTTACCTATTCCTATTTAAAAAAAAAAAAATGATTTTTGTTTTAACATATAAAAATGTACTGAGCATAAATGTAGAATTTCTAAAATTTACTATTCATCTGCTCAAAGAATTGCAAGTTTGTATACTCGAATTTAAAGCAATTTTGAACAGAGGAAAAAAAATCCCTTTTTAAAAAATGCTTTTAACTGATAATTAAACTTGAATCAAAGAAGTCTCAAACCTGCATTATTTAAAAATTTTACTACCCAAAATGAAATATATACATTCTTAAGTTCCATCTTGAAATTAATTTGTCAAATATTATTTTTCACTCTTTTTTTTTTTTGGCAACTGGAAGAAAAACGCTCACATTATTATCAGAGGTGGTTGTGATGTGAAATTTCTGAAAATTTTGGGTTGCTGTTATCAAAAATTTAAAGCTCACAACACATTCTAAAGCTGAAATAGTATTGGGGGGGGGGGGACTTTTAAAATAGTTTTTTCAATGATTTCAATATGAAAATTAAAAGAGTTTACACGGGGGGGGGGGGGGGGGGGGCAGTCTAGCTGAGCTTCCTCATAGTTTCTGAAAAGTTCAGACTGCCTTCAGAATATTTTACTTGAGTCTGCTACAGCTCCTGATTATATGACAAATAGAGTAAACAGAAATAGTCTTTAAAAAATGAAAGAAATCAAGTAAGTTAAACGGCCTAAAAACCACCTCTTTTTTTTTTAAAATAAATGGTGGAAGTGTGAATGTTTAGTTCTTACTTGAACTGATTTGAGAAGATTAGATAAAACACATTAATTTATGACATTGAAAATTATGCTATTAAAACACAAATGAGAAGATTTACCAATTTTAAAATTTAAGCAAAATTACTTACTTATCCATGTATTGTGTGAGTCTTATGTATGCTATACAGGCTGCATCATCTCCCATTAGATGAACTGAAGGATTCAATATCGTGCTCTTTAATGTTTTACTATTTTTACCTAAAACTTATTAAAAATCCATAATTAGATAGCTAACACTATATAAGCAAAAGACACAATGCATGACAAAAACTTTCAGCTATTCAGTGCAGATGGGATTAAAAAGGCAGTTAGTAAAATAATGTTTGATGGAAGGAAATACATTACATTTTGATTTAAAGACAAGATGGTATGGTAGGCGCGCAACTTAAATTCTCTTCAGAGTCATACCAATTAGTAACAAAAAAATCTGATAACCTGAATACATATCTCGTTTTGGTAAAATAAAGCACTAGACTTTAATAATAGAGAAATAAATATCATAGCATAGAAAAAGTTTTCGAACATTTATCTATGCAGCATAAAATGTTGAATATAAAATTAAATACCGCAACAAAAGTGTAAGGGGGAAATCTATTTGTAGGGTTTACCAGGGTTAAGTAAAGAATGGCTACTGTATAGTATTATTATGACTACTTGATGATTTTTTACAAATTAGCTAGGCTAGGGGTGCCCATCAGGGGGGGGGGGGTCATGGTGCAGACTGAGCCAATGATATTTTTAGGGGGCAGAGAATGTTTTGAGGGGTATTTTTTCACTTTTTTTTTTGGAAGGGGAAGCTCTTGTTTGTGGAAGTCTTTGTGGTATTTGTAGGGGAAGGTGCACCATTGATCTTGGTGGGAGGGGTACCCTGGTTAGGCTATGGTTGGAAAAAGATGAGATAGTATTAAAATAAGAGAATGGAAACGGAGATCATTAGTTTGTAAAATAGTAGAAGTACGGAAGAACTGCTTGGAATAGTTTATGAAAATTGGAGTCATTGATTGAGCATCAGTAAGAATAGAGCATTTGAGAAACATTAAAGACCAGCTCTACAGCTCTACCTGAAATATTCAAAATAAAATACTTGTACAAAAAAACATACAACCAACCTGGACCTCAAATTGCAGTATACCATCAGTGCCGACTAACAAACACTTAAGAAAAAAGGGGGAGCCTTGAGACTTGAGACTTGTAAGAAACAAGAGAATTATAACCGTATTAAATTTAGGAAAACCTTAATCATTAATCTTATCTTAAACAATATCTGAATGCAAATATTGGCAATGCAGTGCCTCATACAGAACACAGAAGCAGAAAGCCAGTTTGAGCTATCTGCAGCTCACAAAAAAAAAGTCTAAAACCACTAAGTAGTACAAGGGTGCCCACAGGAAGAGATTATGGCACAAGTTGCGTCATCAAAATTTTTGGGGGGGGATTTAAAAATTTGGTTTTTAAATTTTTTTATTGATTTATTTTTAATTTCAGTTTATTTTATTTTGTTCTGTTTATATTTTATTTCATTTTATTTATTCAGTTTGTGTGTGTATGTCATTGGTGTAGCACAGAAACTTTTCTAAAAAAAAAAAATAAAAATAATAATTATAAATAAATAAAAAAAAATATTTAAAAAAAATTAATAAAATAAAAAAGAGAGCTAAAAATAACAAAGGGTTAAGAAAAAATGGGGGGGGGGGGTTGCGCCATTGAACTTGGGAGGGATGGGCACCCCTGAAGTAGTACAAGAATTAGACATTTGATATTTGAAAACAAGTAAAATAGTTCAATGAATTATTTTCAGCAATACCACACAGAATTAGAAAAAATGAATATCATTGAAAAATTAACTTTTTAACAAATACAAGTCTTGTTTAAGAAGCCAGATTTCACGGTAGAAGAGATTAAATAAGTAAATTGCTATCAGAAGATAAAAATAGTTTTTACATTTAAAAAGCCACTTAAGAAGTGGAAAGGGTTATTTTTTCATTAATGTTTGAACTTGACAACTTCAATAACTTTATGTAATACAATATTTTTCTGTAAAAATTTATTTTTCCTTAAAACTAAATTTTGCATTTCATTTACTTAAAATGTAACATAACATACGTTTTTTTGAAACAATAATGATATTTTTAGTCATCAATTTCGCTTGCTTTCATACAAGTATTTGCATGCAAAAATGCACAATAAGTATGCAAAATGCCCTTTTTTTTTTTTTTTTTTTTGATGCTGAGCATTACAGAAATAGACAATTGTAAAATGCTATGATACGAAAGCTTTAATTAATGGGATGGTTTATCAAAAGCAAAGCATAGTCTCAAAAATGGGATGACCAATCATTAAACAGGTTGTGAATAATTTCTTATTTTGAACCAAAATACAAACTGGAAAATATTTTTAAAAATTATTTCATAGTTTTAAGAGAGAAAACATATGATTATAATTTTATTTATTTAGTCGTGATATAAATAGATACAATTTGTAAATTAAAAACACAACCTGATATGTATTTTTTACAAAACCCAGTTAAAGAACCACTCAAAAAAAAAAAAAAAAAGCTTTTGAACTACATGCATTTAACATCCATTATTGTTTGAAAAGTTAGAAAAAATAACTTTAGAAAATATATCCACATAATAAAAAAAAAAAAAAAAGAGAGGGGGCAGAAGGGACATCCATCAATTGCCTGAAAAATAGTCTAATATGGTTAGGTACCAACATTTCTTATGGATATTTCAAAAATCTTGCAAAAAGGCTCAGAAAAGGCATGAAATTGCTTTTGAAGTTCTGTAGAAACCTATAAAAAAGCAAACTTTTGCTTACAGAAAGGAACTTTTGACCATTTTAAGGTAGTACACCAGAATATTCCGGTTCACATTATGTATAAGTGAATAAAACAATCAAACACCAAGGAAAACAGTAGGACATAGTTTGGGTCTGGATACCATGCACTGAAATATACTTTAGTTACCATTATCAAAGTAAAACTTGTGGAAATCCATTCCTTCGACCAAATTACCTAAAGCTTCTGGTTCAAAGGCTGTCATATGAGGATCACAAAATTTTCTGAGGAGAAAAAAAGATTAATTAACAAGTGAGAAAAGTTTAGAAATACTTAATTCAAACATTTGCATAAAATTTAAAAGTATCTTAAAGAGCAACAAAATTAATGTGAGTGGTCAGTTGGGGAGGAAAACGACTTGAATGCTTTAACTTTTCTTTAGAATACTAACCTGGGAATTAAATAGGCAACAATAAGTAAAAATAAAGCTCTGTTAAGTAGTAGCAATTAATGTTTAACTTTAGTTCTGCTTGGATTGTAAAAATTTATTACATATTGGAAACAAATATCACTTATTTTTTATCTCCATAAGGTGCGTACGTAATGAGGAATAAAAAATACCTGCAAAAAAAAAAAAAAAAAAATCTGCAAAACATTTTAGGACCTTAAAAATTTTGAAAAATATGCAGTATTTTTTAAAGATGGAATATAGTGTCTTCTTTCATCAAATGCATAGGAAACACCATTGTGCTTGAAAGGAATTAAAAACATAGTAAATTTCACAACACATTACAAAAACTTTTATATTTAAACCTGAAAGTATTAGCAGAACAAGAAACGAATTTTTGAAGCTAAAAACAATTTTATAACAAGGATGTTAAAAATCAGGATTTCAAGTTACAATATACAAACTTGTATTTATATATGAGGGTGGAGGATTTTAAAACCCCAGAGCCATTGCTTTAAGGGTTCTTACATTCCTCTTGTTTTTGTTTCAGTTTTAGGCTCTCTGATGCACTTTTTTCAAGTTTCTTTGAGCACTGTGCTAATCTCACAAAGTGAAAATCAGCAGATTTTTCAAAATCAGGAGATTTTTTTTCAAACAAAAGTTTTCATTTATGATGATAAAAAGGAATAACCTAAAGCATTTTTCGGCAATAGAAGGGATCGTGTTAACAATGTGTGGAAACTCTTTTGGTAACATTTCTCCACTGACAACCACTTTTTAGCACTTATAACACTCCACAAAATACTTTGTATATATCAATTTACCTTGGTCTTATTTTCTTTTTCTACTTTCTAAAATTAGCTTGATTTTTTGAAATTGCTCTCAACTGGCAGCAAGAGTTTGTCATTTTTGAAAATATTGGCTCAGGCTTCTGCTCATGGGTTGTTGGTATACCTCAAAACTCAAATTTTGAATTGGTAGCCAATGGCTACCAGATCCTCACAAAATGGTAGCCAAATCTCAAAAACGGATAGCCAAACTTAATTTAAAATTTAAATTATTTTATTTATTTTATTCCGTTTATTTATTTAGTATGTGTGTACAGTGGCTTTCCAAAAGTGTTCGTACACTTTGAAATTTTTTTAGTAAAAACCAAAATAACTCGAAACTGAATTCGAATATGAAGTCCAATATTTTTTCACATCATTCCTATGTCATTCTAAATACAACTCATTGGTTTTTTTCAAAATATTGAGGTATCTTCTTTTTGAAATGGGTCAGAAAACGAAGAAAACAAAAAAAATAACACGCCACAAAAGTCATCGTTCACTCAAATATTTTGGAATAAATTCATGATCAAAATTATCATACGTCGTTTTATTAATATTTTTGCATTGTGTTGACCCTAATAAGTCATTTGGCTTTATTTTTTGTTTATTTATTCCTTAATATTGCGCTTATTACTGTAAAATGGCTGGTATTCGTAAAAAAACCGCAAAACACCCATTCAAAAATTGAATTTTTTTCCCACAGTAGTGGTAAATTGGTTAGAAATGTCTCTCAATTAGTTAATTTATTTGTTTGTTATAGTAAAGTGCTTGATAAAATGCTTTAAAGAAAGGATTCGGACCGAAAACAAGGTAAGAAAAGGTCAACCCGGTAAAGTTGACAAAACGTGATCGGAGATTTAAAGTTAAAAAATTTATGAAAAATAGACATTTGAGTGCTGTAAAAGTTTCTGCAGAGTTAAATGAAACATGTTACATTTAATTTTAACCTAAAATTGTTCGCCAAGTTCTCTTATTAGCTGGATTAAATGAGACCTCTTCCCGCAGAAATTTTCTTGGTCGTGCGAAAAACAGAAAGCTTACGCTTTTCGTCGCAACATCAATGATAAATAAGCTAAAAACGTTTTAGAATCACGTTCTTACTTACAGATAAAAATTAATTCAACATTTTTGGTTAAATTGTTGTATAACTGTAAGTAGAAGAAAAAATTAGGAACTTAATCTTAAGAACTTATTTGGATCAGTTAATCAGGATGGTGGAGGTATTCTAGTGTGAGGGTGCATATCTGCATCAGGACTTGGTAGTTTGTAATTTTTTGATGAAATAATGAATCATGCTGTTCCTTTAAATATTTGAAAAACCAATTTTGAACTCTTAGCCAACAATTTGGTTTTTGGAAACAACTTTGTTTTTTATCAAGATAACGATAAGAAGCACGCGGGTTTCAACGTTTGTGTCTAGTGTCTCGAAAATTGTCCCAAAGTTTAGAAAATACCCCTTCAATCTCCAGATTTGAACTTAATGTAACATATTTAGAGATATCTGGAGGCTAGATTACGAAAATAGGGCTTTAAAACGAAAATAGAGCTAGAAACAGTAAGACTCGAAATAATGGTTGAACACTTACTCAGAAATTACGCAAAAAAAAAGAAAGAAAAAGAATGAAATCTATTCCCAGACGTTTAAAAGGTGCTATGAATACTGTATGACATTCTACTAATTAATAACTTAATCAAAAGTTCGATTATTCAATAATATAAAGACATTTTATAAAGTGTACGAAGACTTTTGTGAGAAACAAATTTCCAGCACTTTTTGGTTTTTGATTTTTAAAAAATTAAGTTTTAATATTTTTTAATAACTTTTTATGTAGATTTGTTAAAAATTGGTCATAGATCTTACAATTAAATACCTTTTCCGAAATATTAATTCTAACCAATGGATCGGGGCCTATTTCGTTGAAAGTCGTAGGTGTACGAACACTTTTGGGAGCCACTGTATATGTCATTGGACGTTTGTTGCAAAGAACGTTTCTTATAAAATAATAATTAAAAATGAATAATTAAATAAAAAATATTTAAAAAAATAAGTAAAATAAAAAGCGAGCTAAAAATAAAAAAGGAAAAGAGGGTTGAGGAAAATTTTTGGAGGGGGGGATTGAACTTGGGGGAAACGGCACCCCTGCCCAGATATTATTTAACACATCTTTTGCAAACTATAATCTGCATTAATTTATCTTTAAGCAAAACACATCACAATAAAAAAATAAATAAATAAAAAAGATTATTATTATTATTTTTTTTTTCAGCTCTCAAAACTTCTAGAAACATCACAGCTTTCAACCAAAACACAAGTTAGTTCCTTGATAAAGGAAACAACAAAATACCAAAAAAACTTAAATAGAATGTAAAACCTAAACCATTTGCGATTCTACAAAAATATTTTTTTGTTTTTACAAATTCATACAGAATTTTATAAAATCGAAGGCTGAGTGTCAAAAAATGAATAAATAAAAGAAAGATAAACAATATAAAACAAAACGAAAAAAAAAAAGTGAAATAAAAGATCCAGCAGAAGAAAAAAAGGGTTTCAGCCGTATTCTTTCCACCTTCTCTAGACGCAAGGGTGTCATTTTTTTTTATTATTATTTACTTGTTTTATAAATACGATTGTACTTCTCTTTATTTATTTTGGAATACACATTTTCCTCTTCTAACTGGTGAAAATGGACAATCTACAACGCGGCGCCATTTTGAAAACGCAGGACGCCATTTTGAAAATTTACCGCGAAACTTAAAAATAACAACTTTTTTAAGGAGAAATAAAGTAAATAAACGGATATGTCCACTCCTGCAGTAGGTATTATATTTTAAAAAGAAAAAAAAAAGGAAAAACAAACAATATGATCAAAACAAAAAATCAAAAATCTTGCAAAAAAAAATTTTTTAGCGATATCGTTTTTACCTTATCTTGGTGCATTTTGACTCAAAGGCGCCATTTTTGTTTATTCATATGTAAACCAAATGTACAAGATTAATTCAATTCTTTTTATTTTGGAAAGGACAAATGAACAATAACGCGACGCCATTTTGAAAACGCATAGTTTAAAAATACCGCAAAACGAAGAAATAGCCATTTGTTAAGGAGAAATAAAGTTGAAAAATGAATTTTAAGATGAAAAAAGAATAATTTACTAAATTGGTGTATGAAATTTGTCTATTTTTACGATCGCGTGTCAAGAAAGCCGAGTTTTCGAAATAGCAAGTTTTGTAACGAATTTGCCGTCGTGATTGCGATTTTTGTTTTCTATTCAGAACAAGAACACATAGCACAATTAGCCACAATTGGACATTACCCCCCCCCCCTTCTCTCATAGCACAATTAGCCACAATTAGACAATACTCTTCCCCCCTTCCCTCCTTCATCCCCGGCGACCCGATAGCCGAACTTTTAGTGGACAAAAGAATTTGGGGAAAGGTCATATATCAAGACTATAGGTCAGGGAAGGTTGCATTGGCGAATGGTAGCCACATTGGCGACTGAAATGAAAACAATGGTCGCCAAAATTTGAAAATTGGTCGCATTTGGCGACTGGCGACCGCGAGTTTTGAGCTTTAGTTGTTGGTATAATTTTCATACTAAAGTAAAACCTGTAAAGTTGACCACCTGTTTAAGTTGACCATTACTGCTCCGTACAGTATTAGTTGAGTTCTATATCATATATATCAACCTTTATAAGCTGACTACTGTCTAAGTTAAGCACTAAATTACTGCACCGTGAGCAGCCAACTTACACAGGTTTCTCTGTCCTTGTGCTTTAGATTTAAGTACATTTTGAAATCAGTCTGTCTTTCACTAAACAATGTTAAGTTGAAAAATTCACAAAATTTTAATTTACAAATTCTTCTAATTTTTAATTTCTGCATTTGTTTTTTTTTTTAACCACTATTAACTGCTCCTAAAATTTCAACACACTAGCAGATATTTCAAATTATGGGGGAGGGGGATCCTTTAACTCAGTGGCGCAGCAAAGTGGGTGTGGATGGCTACAACACCCCCCTACACAGTAGTTTCTACACATGTACAGTGGCTCCCAAAAGTCTTCGTACACCTACGACTTTCAACGAAATAGGCCCCAATCAATTGGTTAGAATTAATATTTCCGAATAGGTATTTAATTATAAGATCTATGATCAATTTTTAACAAAACTACATGAAAAGTTTTTAAAAAATATTGAAACTTATTTTTTTAAAAATCAAAAATCGAAAAGTGCCGGAAATTTTATCTAACAAAAGTCTTCGTACACTTTATAAAATGTCTGTATATTATTGAATAATCTAACTTTTGATTAAGTTATTAATTAGTAGAATATCATACAGTATTCATAACACCTTTTAAACGTCTGCGAATAGATTTCATTCTTTTTCTTTCTTTTTTTTGCGTAATTTCTGAGTAAGTGTTCTACCACACTTTGAGTCTTACTGTTTCTAGCTCTATTTTCGTTTTAAAGCCCTATTTTCGTAATCTAGCCTCCAGATATCTCTAAATACGTTACATTAAGTTAAAATCTGGAGATTTAGGGGGTATTTTCTAAACTTTAGGACAATTTTCGTGGCACTAGATGCAAATGTTGAAAACCGTGTGCTTCTTATCGTTGTTTTGATAAAAAACAAAGTTGCTTCCAATAACCAAATTTCTGGCTAAGAGTTTAAAATTGGTTTTTAAAATATTTAAAGGAAAATCATGATTCATTATTTCATCAAAAAATTACAAACTACCAAGTCCTGATGCTGATATGCACCCTCACACTAGAACACCTCCACCGTCCTGATTAACTGATCCAAATAGGTTCTTAAGATTAAGTGCCTAATTTTTTCTTCTACTTACAGTTATACAACAATTTAACCAAAAATGTTAAATTAATTTTTATCTGTAAGTAAGACGTGATTCTAAAACGTTTTTAGCTTTTTATAATTGATTTTGCGACGAAAAGCGTAAGCTTTCTGTTTTTCGTACGATCAAGAAAATTTCTGCGGGAAGAGGTCCCATTTAATCCAGCTAATCAGAGAATTTGGCGAACAATTTTAGGTGAAAATTAAGTGTAATATGTTTCATTTAACTCTGCAGAAACGTTTACAGCACTCAAATGTGTATTTTTCATAATTTTTTTTTAACTTTAAATCTCCGATCACGTTTTGTTAACTTTGCCGGTTGACCTTTTCTTACCTTGTTTTCGGTCCGATTCCTTTCTTTAAAGCATTTTATCAAGCACTTTACTATACAAACAAATAAATTAACTAATTTAGAGACATTTCAAACCAATTTACCACTACTGTGGGGGAAAAAATTCAAATTTTGAATGGTGTTTGCGGTTTTTTTTTACGAATACCAGCCATTTTACACTAATAAGCACAATATTAAGAATAAATAAACAAAAAATTAAAGCCAAATGACTTAAAAGGATCAACACAATGCAAAAATAAAACGGCATATGATAATTTTAATCATGAATTTATTCGAAAATATTTGAGTGTACGATGACTTTTGTGGCGTGTTATTTCTCTGTATCTTCATTTTCTGACTCATTTCAAAAAGAAGATGCGTCAATATTTTGAAAAAACCAATAGGTTGTATTTAGAATGATATAGGAATGATGTGAAAAAATATTGGACTTCATATTCGAATTCAGTTTCGCGTTATTTTGGTTTTACTAAAAAGTTTCAAAGTGTACGAACACTTTTGGGAGCCACTGTATATAGTTTTGAGCAAAAAAAAACCCCTCCAGAAGGTAATTCTGGCTGTACTAGAGCTTTAACTATATAAAAATAGTCTATTTGAAAACAAATACATAAAATTTAACAGTTTATCTATGTATAAATAATTATTCTGCATAAGGGAGGTTCAGCTGAAAAACCTGTCTCCTCTTGTCAAAATAGGGATTGTGGGCAGCTTGGGTACAGAGCAAAAATGAAAGGGCCGTCATGATGTGTGACATTGTTTGGGTGCTTAGATAACAAGGTACTTCTTACAGAAAGTAGGGTATAAGGAATACTGAGACTTATAAAGAGATTTATAAATAGATAACACAAAAAACAAACTCTTGGAACAACAGAAAAAAGGACTCTTTAAAGACTTTCTAAGGCTTTAAAAATGGAAATGAAAAATAAGGATTTTCTCATGGCATGTGAAAACCCTGCTTGATAAGAAAAATGACAATTATGTTTGTTTAGGCTAACATTTCCTCTCTTTGATCTTCAATAACACTTGAGGACATTGTATTCAGTAACTTTCCTTTTAATATTTATCATCCTCATAGTGCCATACACCCTTTATCTAAATAGTTTAGTTCAATTCTCTTCTACGTCACTTTCTATCAAGGCTTTTCTTTTATCCAAAATATTTTAACTCCTGTGCTATCTACTCTTGATGAATCTTGATTAATAAAAAATAAACATTATTTTTAATTTTATATGCACTTCCTCAGTTTAAAATAAATAAATAAATAAATAAAAAATAAAAACAATCTTAAATTATCCTTCGTCCTACAAATAATTAGCTTCTGTCATTGCACAGAAATTTAAAAGTATCAAATAGAAAAACATAGGCATCATCTCAAGCACCAGCTCATGAGCCTAAAATATTTAATAGTTAAATATTTTGATTCTAAGCGATATTTACTGAATAACACAAATGCAAAATGATTTCATTAAACAGTATATTACGATAAAAAAAAAAAAAAACCATAAAGCAAACATTTAGATAAAAAGTAATTCATAAATCCAAAGAGATATTACTGAGTAAAATTAAAAACTATAGGAAAAACTTACGAATAACCATCGTAGTCACCACTATTCACAGCATCTACCAACTGTTCTGTTAATTTGATAACTTCTTGTTTACGAGCTGTAAAGACGAGAAAATAATTTCTCATCAGAATGTCGTACATTTCATTTAGATTTATGCAACAATGGATCGATCATTTTAATTAATTTTCATGCTTTGTAAAACCATCTAGATTTTAAATGATCATGAAACACAAACTTTGAGAAATTTTAATTTTTTCTATAAACTGAAAAGTATTGCACAAATAAATATTTTATATCTAATTCCGGAATAAAAAAAAGTTTAAAAGCAAGAAAAAGGTTTCTTACAAGAATAATTCAAAAAAAAAAAAAAAAATTATTAAAATTAGAACAAAAATTGGATAAATATCTAGAAATCATTTTTACTCAAAAAAACATTATTCTACAAAATTTGACTTAACTACTACTAAAAAGTTGATTAGTTTTAATATTTATTCAAATTTATACCCTTTTGGAGGAAGTATGCAGTAGATTCAAGTAAATACACAGGGTTCATACTCTTAAGGGAGAAAAAAATTCAAGCACTTTTCAGGTACTTTTCAAGGCAAAAAAAAATTTTTTCAAGGCAATATCATAAATTTGTACTAAAAATATTGTATGAAGATTTCATTCAATGCAAACATATAAATAATAGGTAATAATATACAAAAGTAAAGAAAAACAAAATTGCCTTTTCTACAACAACAGACTCTGATAAAAAAGATCCACTGTGTTGAAAGTTTTTCTGCAAATGTCTGAAAAACTTGGTCATAAAGAGGAGCTGGTCCTACGAGGTTTAATTTTGAAATATTCACATTCAAAGAAGTATATTTTACATACTGGGACACTAGGTTGGTCCCAGTCAATTTATTTGACCCCGATGAATATCAATGACCTTCCTTAAGCTATCTACCCTTTTGCTGATTACAGCCTCTTCTGGTAAGCTGTTCCAAATGCCCCACAATCCAACAAAAGTAGTAATTTTGAATATTTGAGGTAAAGGGGGAAAATTGGAAGTAGGAAGGTGAAAGCATAACAAACTCTATTGGATTTCCAGTGAATAACCAAAACACAATCACCCGTGTTATATACCTTAATTATTTTAGCAAACATAAAAGAATGATGTACTTATAAATTCAACTTTACAAAATTGTATAACTCAACTTTATCATTAAAATACAAACTTTAAGTCAAAATGTTAAGTGCTCAATCGCTTAAATTAAATTTAAAAAAAAAAATCTGTAATAACCAAGAATTACCTAATGATAAAATTAAAATCAAAATTGCAAAATTAAGGAAGTATATATGTAATTAAACAAAACAAAAATAATTAACTTTTTAGTTATTAAAAATAATATAAACAAGCTAATCTTATGTAGCATGTGTCAAAATAATTTCTAATTGCCAGAAAATATAAAAATATTTACAAGTTGCAAAAGGGTTGAAACCTCAAACAAGAGAAACAAATTGTCACGAATTAAGTTCAATGCTGGCATGTTTCCCATAATATAAATTCATTAATTTTTTACTAAAATTAAACATAAAATACATTATAAAATTAAACATAATCTAAGGTAGCATGTATGAAAATAACATCTGATAAGCCAAAATATTTAAATATTTGGAAGATGCAAAAAAATTCAAATTTCAAACACGAGAAGCAATTTTCCGCGAAGTCTGAGTAAGTTCAACGTTGGCATGTTTTCCATAAAATAAATTTATTAATATTTTACTAAAATTAAACATAAAATATGCTAATCTGAGGTAGTATATCCGAAAATAACAATCGATTAGCCAAAATATTTAAATATTTGCAGGATGTAAAAAGATTGAAATTTCAAAAAACAGAGAAATTTTTCGCGAAATTCGGGAAAGTTCAATGTTGTTATGGTTCAGAAAATAATTCCTTTTTTAGACATGGAAATTAAACAAAAAATAAACTAATCTGAGGTACTATGCGTCAAAATAGCTTCCGATTGTAAAAAACTTCAAAATATTTACAAGATGGAAAAGGATTGAATTCCCAAACAGGGAAGCGATTTTTCACGATGTTACAAATCGAACGCATGTTCAGAAAATAGCATTAGTAAAATACTTTCTTAAAGGTTTTAAGCACAATCCGATGATTTTTGAAAGAATTTAAGCACCAAGAAACTTTTTCAAGGTTTTAAAACTTTTTCAAGGTTTTCAAGCACTTGAAAATGAACTTTTTTTTTTCAAGCACTTTTCAAGGTTTTTCAAGGGCGTACGAACCCTGATACAACATTTTATTATATGCATTTTGTTGTACATATTACTTTTGAGCAGTGATGCTTTGCATACTTTGTGGTAAATTATACCCAACCAAGTGTATAGAGACTAAAAATATATCACCAATACTTAGTATACTTAAATTAGTTATTTGCCTCTATCCAAACATTTGGGAGAAAGATTTTTCAATTAAGACTCAGTTGCTGTAGTTAAAAAACAATTTTGTATGAAACTTACGATCAATGATTCCATTAGTACTCTTTAAAGCTGAAAAAAATAAATGAATATAGCAATTAATAAAATTAAATTTCTCTTAATGCACAAACATTTTCAAATGCCAAACACAAAAATTAAAACACGTTTTTCTTCACCAAAAGCATAAAAATATTATGCAGCAAAGGGGAAAGATATTATGCACAATATATTTAGGAACCATTAAAAAAAAAAAAAAAAACCTTGACTTTCAGACCTTTGTATATCAATAAATGTTTCTTTAGAACAAAAGAAATTCATGGAGTTAACATCTACTCAACTGAGCTTCTAAAATATTATGGATACCTTCTGAAATCGTTACAATGAATTAAATCAATATAATGACCACTATCATAGTCACAAAAAGAGTTCTGGAAACATGTCCACTTCTTTAAAAATGTAAGTAGATTTTTACAAAGAGCATACTGTACATTTTATGCTAACTAGGTAGGCACAACATGTAAATTGGGGCAATGTTTAATGCATTTAATTAGTTTTAATAAGCAATACATAAGATTTATCAAATTTTGTTTTAATCAGTTCTTTATTCAAAACATTAAAGTACATATAACATCCGTACAAGCAATATCTTTTCACATTTAACCATTTTAATGACAACCACTTATACAAGAAAATAAACAAACAAGTCAGAAGACGTGCAGTCACGAACTTCAAACTCAATTACACAAAATTATACTCAATACCAATTTAATTAAAATTACACAAATATGCTTGCATCCAAGCACAAAGTTACAACAACAAATCTGTAGAATAAGCTATATAGAATTTAAAGTATGTTTAATGGAGCTTCAAAGAAGTATGAATCTACAGAGGGTAAATATTTTATATTACTAATGCACCTTTTGAACAAATTTAAAATATCGGCAAATAATTTATTTTAGCATTAAAAATCCTCTCTTTCAATGCATAGTAAGAAAAATATATGCAACTAAAAAAATGATAAAAAACAGAAAATTAAAGGCTTTTTTTTTCGTAGCTTGTTTTTGCAAAAATTCATTTGTATGGAATGAAAAACAAAAAAGTCAAAACATTAGCAAAACTACTCAGAGAAGAGTGATGAATTTTTTCTATCACACAGTGATGAGGGATTTTTAAAAGTTACATACTTTTTTACATGATAAAGAAAAAGAAAAATATTGTTGCAGTACCTTATATGGGTATTAAGTACGGGTATAAAAATTAAGATAGAATTTTCAATATGAGAAAGAAAAAGTTTTAATTCCTGTAACAAAATACTTCAATGTAGCAGAGAAAAATTAGATCACAATAAAACTATCCACAACTATAATTATTTGAGAATACGAGATGAGCCCAATCCTACTTTTCTTTCAGTTTTAACTAATTAAAACACAATATTCGTTAAATCAAATCTTGTCCCAGACCTCCCTCAAGAGCATGCCATATCTTCTCCATGTGAAATTTTTTTTTTGTATTTTGCTGTGGCTGTGTGTGTGTGTGTATATATATATATATATATATATATATATATATATATATATATATATATATATATATATATATTAATACATAAACACAGCTTAACAGTAGAAAGACGGAAAGGGCCTGCGTGACCCTACCGATGTTTTAGGTGATTCTTTTAAAAATTCTTCCTGAGTGAGTCCACATGCTCAATGCACCTTCTTTTATGACTGAATAGAAACTTAATACATAAATCTTTTTAGTTTTCCCATCTTTACTCGCTAAAATGTAAAATTCGTTTCTCGTTCCCAGAGCAATGGCTACCATTTGGCTGGTAAGCAATCGGTACTGTTTATAGCATTTGCATACCCAACTGGTTACTTGAGGCTCCCTAGCTTTAGCTAGTTCCCTGAAAAGCCTTCGGGTGGAGCAGGGCGGGGAGTCTCGATGGGTACCCAACTGGTTACTTAAAGAGGAAGTTACAGGTTGAACTAGAATGAAAAGCATTTCTTTTATGCTACAACAGTAAGAGAAAGGGTGAAAAAAATTTTTATGGTAAAGTTGCTTAGGGGACACTGTGACCCCTCCTGCCTTCCTAGGTATAAGGAGAATTATTTACAGTACAATGAGGCCTTTCTAATGTTAAAGAATATACTGTTGGATTTTTATGGGCAGCACTTTTGTTAGGTATAAGTTAGGAAAGTAAAGCAAAAACTGAAATCTGTTCTACTCCTCCCGGCTCTCCCTTATTATCAATGAGTAAGACTACAATAAAAAAGCAGGAAAAAAAAAATAGAGCAGAATTTTCCAACTTTGAACCTTTAAAAAGATTTAAGGTCTTTCTAAGGCTTAATTTAACATTCTTTTAGGTAGAATACAAGACATAATTAATAGTTAAAATTTTGAATGTTTTTATGTATGTTGCAATTTTTAATCCCCGACACACAAAGGAAGGGGTTATAAGTTTGACGTGTCAGTGTGTGTGTGTTATCTGTCTGTGGCACTCTAGTGCCTAAACGGATGAACTGATTTTGAAAAAAAAAAATTGTTTGAAAAAAGATTTGATCAAGAGTGTTCTTAGCTAGGTTGCGTCTTCGGATGATATTAATTAACAAAGGTATAAACCTCTAAAAGTTTTTTTGCGATTTTTGCAGTAAAAACATATTTAAATTTTTAAAAATTTAGTACCAAAATAAAGAGTTTTTTTTTCACGTCTGACAGAATGTATTTGAAACTTCCATGTTATAGAGAATTCGAATCATAACGCATTTTTTAAAGCAGATTTTAAATACCACTAAGCCTAATTCACGCGATTAGTAACCTAATTCATTATTGGCCGACAAGGAAATTAAAAGCAATGATTTAAAATTTTTATCTGCTGTCAGTTTTTATTTGTTAACAAACAAGATATTTGTAACTGATTTTATTAATATAAGGCTTTTAAAAGGATTTTCAATTTTCCCTCTTAATTCTACATTTGTGACTCAGTCGGGGTTTTTTTTGAGTGATTTCCAAGCAGTAAAATCACATTGCAAAAAAAAAAAAAAAAAAAGACGAGCGGCTGCTACAGAAGTGGATGCAATGAGATTTCAAAACTCAGGTTTGTTTTTGGGATTGTTCACTTTTCCAGTTTTAATAGCTTTTATGTGAGATGCTGTTAAATCACTGAAGATTTCTAATGCTCTTTTAGCTACTGTTACTTTTTCTTTGCCCGGGATATTTTTCCACGACTTTGAATGAAAATCTCAATTTTCCATGACTTTTCCAGGTCTGAAATTTGCTTATTTTTCTCCATGACTTTCCACGACCCATACGAACCTGTTTAGAAAACTTTTAAATTACTCATTATCTACAAGGGTTTAAAGGTGTTCTTACGAATTTTCTTGTAAATATGTAGAGTGATTTTGAGCAACAGAACTACAAAAAGAAAAACATAAAACTTACTTTCAATACAATAACTGAACCAAGTTTAAAAAAAGAAAAAAAAAAAACAAGATTTTAGCAACAAGTTTTGTAAAAAAGCAACTAGCCTTTTCTTTCAAAGTTTTTCACTAGACATTGAAGAAGAGGTTTTAACACATTTGTGTGCACATAAATGTTACTTTTCCTATGAAACAGATTGTTCCTTTAGACATTAAGTAATCAGGAAAAAAAAAGGTAACGTATATGGTTTAGTTTTTGTTATTGCTCAGATATATTAGGCTAGTGTTTAGCTTTGGGATGTGTTAAGCATAAAATATGTTACTACTTACCCATAGACATGCTTGAACTTGTTTCAGAGGGCCTTTTATATGCGAATTTATTATCAGGGGGATGAGGTGAAAGTGGACTCTTAACTTTGAGAAAGGAAGTAGAATCTTATATAACTACATGGACATATAATAACCCCATAAAGTTTAAAGAGATAATGCTCAGAGTACCTGCACTATAGATAAATTTAAGACTAATAAATATAAAAAACTAGAATAAAATTTTAATTTCTTCAAATTACTGGAATATCAATGGAAATTTATTTAAATAGGAAATTATGACTACCTCAAGCAATCAAAAGCTGATGCAATTCAAATTTGACATTGAGTTTGAACACTACATATGATTTTGTTCATAGCAACCAAAATAATTTAATGAGGAGGTAGGCATTGATTAAACCTTTCAATTAGAAAATCAATTCATGAACAAAAACTGAGAAAAGACAAATATTCAGACATATAATTCCAGTCATTAATAGAATGAGATGCCCCCCCCCCCTTTTTTTTGGTGGAAGGAGGTTGAAACATCAGATGTTTCTATTGTTTCTTCATAGAAATAAAGTTAAATGAATTCCGGCTTGATGACTACAGCAAAAAAACCTAAAGCCTTAGACTGATACTACAGGGGTGATATGGATTCATAAAAGATAATTGAATTTTTTTTTTAAATTTAGAAATATATAGAGCATAAGCATGCATATATATTGGAATCCAAAGCTGAAATAGGACAATGTCTGAAAAGAGTGCTCATACATAAATGGATCACTGGAAAATGCTTCAAGTCCTAAATATAACCTTTTTTCAGAGTATGGAAATATTTTGTCGGTAAGAGTTATAAAAGCAGTATTCTGTGGCAACTTGTCACTGAACTACATTTATGCGCTATTTAATTATCCTTTTACTTCTTTTTACAAAAAAGGAAGTATTGTATTCGCAAAAAATTTTTCACTCAAAATCAACCTTAACTTCCATTTTACTCATAGTTTTGTCCCCAACTTGGCGATTTTTTTTTTAAAAATCTGATTTCAATTTGGCCACTGTTGGTGATATTTAGAGAGTAAACTATTGAATCACATTAAAATTGCCAGTATTTGGGAAATGACACTAAATTGGAGTAAAAGGAAGTCATGTGATGCACACGTCAGCTCATTTAAGAAAAGTGTACCAAAGAATTGTGAAATGTAAACTAATAATAATCATATATTCATTCAGTAAATGTCAACCTTTCTGCATTCAGAGTAAGATTTACACTTTTTTTTTCTTTTTTAACGGGCAAATAAAAACTTTTTACTGGTTTCAAAATTTGATTGCCCTTGCTCCTGCAACATGTGCTCATTATTGTGTACTACTGTCTGACCATCGATTGCATGGAAAGGCTAATATCCAATTTATAGGCGAAAATGGGCGAATCTATTAGTTTATAGGGGTGTTGGTTTGTTACAGATGTGCACTTTTGCCTCTCTATTATTTAGCCTTAGTTTTGTAAAAATAAAAAATTTGCTCTCAGCAACATTTTTTTAATCTAAATTATATTTGATTTATATTCTCTCGGCAAAAAGTAATTGATTTATTTATTCACAACAAAGTTTTGAGCTTACCATTTTGCTTTTATGTTGCTGAACAAAATAAAAATATTTTCTTTTCTTTTTGTTGTTTCCATGGTAACTATTTTTGTTTTCCCTGGTTTTATTTTAGAGAACGCAATAAATGAATAAGGCACTAGTGACATTATAAAACGTGTGCATCAAAATCCCATCGTCATTTTCCCATCTCCCCTGCTAAATTCATTCAGATAGAATAGTCTTTACTTGGCAGATTTCCAAATTACATACAAGTCGCGGTCAAACAGTATGTGAAATTCCCGCTTAGACATTAATAAATTAGTGTTAACATTTTTTATTTTCAATATCTATACCAATAATATAAAGCTGAAGAGTTTGTTTGAACGCGCTAATCTAAGGAATTACTTGTTCAAATTGAAAAATTATTTTTGGGCTGAATAGTCCATTTATTGAGGAACGCTATAGTCTATTTTTTATAATTTGATTGACTGAAATAATTGCAAATTAAATGTTTAGTTAATTGTTTAGTTCTATGAATTCTTAATAGATGGCGAGATAAGTAAACTCATCTTCTAGAGGTCGCTGGCTGACAGTCTCGATAGTTGCGAGGAACCATGCTGCATGGCTAGCAAACTGATTTTAGAATGCGTTTTTTTTTTCCCGATACTCAGGTAAATTCTGATTTTGTAGGATTTTTCAATTCGGTTTTGTATTCCTTATTTCTTCAATGTTTGCTTTTGTTCTTATAGTTGAAGATAGTTACTTATCTAAGTAAAATAATTTGATTTGTCGTATTATTCAATTGTTTGTTCTTTATAATCTTTTTATTATAGTATTATTTATTTGGCAAAACTTTTAAATTGCAGGAAAAAAAACCGCTTCACTCGCTAAAGGGCAGTTTTATGATAGTGTGGTTGCTTGGCGAGTTAAGCAATAGAATATTTTGAGTTTTAAAGTTACTGTAAACCTTTTTATGTGTTTTGGCGAATAGTTTTAAATTCCAAAGAGACATTATTAGGTTTTTTGAAAAGGTGTGTATGCATTTTAGTTAAAGAAAAATAAACATTTCTCATCAGAAGAGGAGGGGGGGGGGGGCGTGGATTTTTTAATTCAACGGACTTTTTTTTACATTTTTAGCATGGGCATTGCTGTGTGGGTACTGCTAGTCTCTTATATTTCATCTCCTAAACAAAAATAATTTGATAATAACGAGTATGCAAAAGAGATAAAAGGAATTTTTTATATTTTCAGCTTATTATTACTAATTAGATGTAGGAGCAGCACCACAAATAGATAGAGAATATTGAGGCAACAATGTCAATGGAACTCAATAGTGCTGGAATTGAGGAATTCCGAAGATTATAGGCTTGTACATTTGTTCAAAGATATGCTTCCTTTATACATATATTTTGTGATGATGAAAGACATTCAAAAATATATCAAATATATGTATGAGGGGGATCGTAAAGTAATGTTGTTTTTTCAAAACTTAAATTTTTAAAAGTTTTTATTTTTAATTAACGATGTAGTTACCCTTGTTATCAACAGCCTTTTGCTATCTTGTATGCAAAACTTCAACCACGGTTAGATAAAAATCAATTGATTTTTGTAGCAAAATATTTAGAAATGACGTCTTGGATACAAGTCAAATTTTTTAGTTTTTGTCTCATAAAAAGTGTTTTAGCGATTGAAAGAAAGGGAAATCATATGGTGCAAGTTGTGGCAAGAATATTTCCACTATATCAGCAAAAAAGAGATATCCTGAAACATGATAATGCAAAATCACGCTGCTCAAGGCGAACTCATAAGAACTAAATGAGCTGTGGCAGGCTGCTTCACCTTCCATAATCACTTGACCTGAGACATCATCTGATTTTCCTTTATTCCAATCTATATGTGACAAAAAATTTGAAAATTCGTCCGATACCCTAAATGATACCCCCACCAGATATTTTGCACAAAACCAATTAATTTCTATCAATCCAGGATTAAAAATTTGTGCACAACAAGGTAAAAGATTGTTGATAACAGGGGTAATTACATAGTTGATTGAAAAAATAAAAACTTGAAAAACAATTTGTTTGAAAAGACATTAATTTCCGATCCCCGAGTACAGTCTGTATGCGAGCAATCCTGAAGCTTTTTGAATGCAATGTGTACCTTGTATAGTTACACTTTCGGAAAAGCTCAGCCAACTAAATAGCTAATTTTGTATGCTGTAGAACGGCAATCGGCAACTGGCGGACCACAGTCCGAATATGAACCATAAATTGTCAAAATATGGACCGTCAAAAATGTTTTGAAGCTCTAAATGACACAAATAAGTTATTTAAAAACAATTTTATGCAGGCAATAGTTTAGCTGCTACTTTTATTATTTTTGCTAATATTTTGTAGGTATTTTCTAAACTGATTTAAGTTTTTAATGTGTATTGTAGAGCATGAGTTTTTTTCTTGGATCTCAAGACAAGTTTGACAAGTTTTCAATAGTGTTCGGACACCAACAAAAATTAGTTGCTGACCCCTGCTGCAGAGGATAAAAAATCCACCAAAGTCAGAAATCCACGTGCAAAAATTTTTTTCAGCATTTTTTTTAGCATTAAAAGATAAATATATTGCATTATTAGAGAAACAACGATGTGTTACACTACTTAATGACTAATTTGTACATACACAGAAAAAAACTCAAATTAGAAAATGCAAGTTTTAAAACAGATAACTATAGGTTAGATGTTCTGCAAACTTTTGAAACAGTTTTTCAGTTTTTATTGTTTTCATCGTCATCACTTTTAATATTATGCTAATTTTTGTCAAGTATTGAATGTAGTATAGAAGCATGTTGTTTATTTTGTTTGAATTACTATTATGTTTTAATAACTCAAAATAATGATTTAGTTATTTTATAGCCCTAAAATCCTTCAAATCATTCTAAGTTTTCAGAACAACTGGTGGTCCTAAGCCTATCACTCATATGGTCATTCCATCACATGCAAGGAGGTGATCAAAACTTTTGGAAAGAAGTTGCAAATATTGTTTGAATATTGTTTGATTATTCCAGATTTTTGAGTATTCTCAATCTCATATTGTAAAAAGATGCCCTTGCTTTTAATGAAGTCCAAGTTGATAAAACCTGGGATTTTTTCTGAAAAGGCCCATGGATCAAAGGTATGTGTTTTTTTATGAAAAATGTAAAAATCCCAGGTAAGCCTATTTTGGGGGGTGGGAGGTTATGAAGAAAGGTTGGGTTTTCAAAGAAAAAAAAATAAGTATAAGTAAATAAGTATTTTTCCCCCCCCCAAAAAATATAATAGAAAATAGCTAAAATATTAAACATTGATGCCACTTCTTGCTATGAATAACACAATTCAACTAAGTTTCAGATTTTTTTTTTCTTTAAATTCATCAGTGCTTTTCAAAAACTTTCTGTGTTTAGTTCCAATTTATGCTTTTATTCGATAAAAATATTAAAACTCAAAATAAACTTTTTGCCTTAAAATATTGTGTGATCTTCTCTGGTTTGCAGAAATTAAATCAGTCTGAAAATTTTTAGATAGGGTAGAAATCACTATACAATACCTTCAGAAAATTAGATATGACATGACGTAAACAAGGTATTTAGAATCATTTCTTGATCCATTATAATAAAAAGCAAGACGTGCTTTTTTTTATTTAAATGTAATGATTTTTTTTTCAATTCCCTTAAGACTTAGGGAACTAATACATAGGTTCATTTAAAATTTGACTAAAACTAAAATATAACACATTTGTAAAGGCTGTTAAAGTTCAAAATACATTGCAGTCTTTTTTTATGTTAATTGTCTGTTATGTAGAACATGGGCGGCAAATAGGGGGGTCAAGAGGGGGCGGACGCACCCCCAAATTTTTTTAAGCAGAATGATAGAAAATGAGTGAATTCAATTTATGTAAGTCGGAAATCAATGTTCATTAAAAAAATCTTGCTGGTTCTCAGTAACTATTTGATGAAATTCGACACATTCCCAGACTAGAAAAAGTGTTTTTCGTTATTTGGATGATGACTTAGAAATTCACGAAGTATTTTTCAGCCTTTTCATGGCTAAATATTTCATACTTCTGTGCCCAGTGTAACGATGTTATGTCCAATATGAGAGGCTCGTGCAAAGTGGTGTGGCTGCATGGTTTTCACAAGAAAATTCCTTGATATTTTACATTCACTTTTACGCTCATTTTTTAAGTGTATATTTATTTAATGAGTGTTCATCGCTTTCTTTTGCTAGAAACATGTTTCAGCTGCTCAATGCATTATCTGCTTTCATAGAAACTTCTTAAAAATGCATGTGCTTATTGAAAAAAAAAAATCAACAAATACCTTTTATGGGACTCGATAGTTATGCAGTCTCGAAGTGACACAAGATGGTCTTCAAGAGTTAAAACCATAAAAACCTTTCTCTATAATTACAAAGCAGTGATTTGACGACTGTGAGAATTATTGCAAAACGATTCTTTCAATGGTGAAAAAGCTCATGCCCTTCAAGCATGTATGACTTCGTTTGAATTTTTATTCAATTTGTTTCTATTGGGGAAAGTGTTTTAAAAATGCTTTACTCTATCAAAACATCTTCAATCCGCCACACTTAATTTTCGGACTATTCAAGCCACAGTTCAATCTACAATTGATTTGTGCGTTCATACTACCATAGTTCAATCTGCAATTGAAATTGAAAATAGATTTTACATAGATGCATATTTCAATCGATGGTGAAACGTTTTCAAAAAAATTCTTCCTCCGAGCCAATTTTAAAAAGGCGCTAAAAAAAGAAAAATCCACATGATGATGTGAAGTCAAACACTGATTTTTTAATATTTTGTATGAAGTAATAGATTGTTTTTCGAATAAAATTAACACAAGATTTGATGATAATTATTTTTCTGCATGGTTGGCTCTATATTATCTGAATTGGATTCTTTGAAAACGAAAAATAAAATGTTTCAATTATGAGTAGAATTTTTAGCACTAGACAAGAAAAATTACAGGCAATATACCGACAGACCGGTTATCACATCCAGAGACTGCAGTTCCGTCCTTGTTGTGGACTCTTCAGCCTGGAATAGTGAATAACAGAGCTGGTGGTAGATGACATCTCATTGAAGCTGAGAGCGCCGACGAGACTAGATTATTCAATGATGAAAAATTAAGCTCCTCGCAATTTTTGAAGTTGCCTGTGTGATTTTGAAGAGCAAGACATAAAAAGTGTTTTCATACATAACTTTGTTACTTCAATTGTTTTTTAACTATTCCAATCAGCTCAGCTGGTAGAAAAAATTTGTGCTAGGTTAGAGAAATATTTTCGAAGCACAATGGGCAAAAGAAAAAACCATTTCTATTTAGCTGTACTGGCAAAACAGCACAACACGGGGCGCTGATAGTAAGACGATTCCCTGCTCTTCTGAATTCCAAAAAACATGCATTAAAACTTTTCCAAAAGGTATAAAAACTTTAGTATCGAGATGTTTTGTATGATAACTTATTAGAAAATTAATCAAAATTTTAATTGCTTCTAAGCACTAATTTTTATTCAAATTAAACCGATTTTATGACCACTTCCTGTTAGCTAATGTGTGTTTGTTACCGCACTGTGGTAATACATATTTAAGAAACTCGACCCCCCCCAAATGAAATGCTGAAATGCCGCCCCTGATGTAGAACAAATAATCAGTAAATTAGTTTAAACTGTGAAGGTACTTAATTTATTTTATTTAAAACTTCTTACAAATTTGGGGGGAAAAAAGGTTAGCAAAATTATGGGTTTTTTCAAATTAGTGTGAATGTGTTTTTTTTTTTTTTTGAAAAAACCCATTGGTTCCATTTTAGCCAGCCCTGAATGGGGTTGTGTAACGGTTCCTCATCATTTACAGACGGCATTTCCCAGGGGCTGGAATCCATTTTTTCATGTAGTTGCACCATTGGCAAATAGCCATTACTATTATTAAGTTCTAGTGCTAAGTTTGGACACTCAGTTTCATACCAGATAGAGGATCATTGGTCTTATGATGCAAAACTATACTAAGAATTCAATTTTGGCCAGAATATTTAAGCCAGATGAATATTCAAGGGATCTCTTACATGTCACATAATGATATGAAATGGACATTGACAAATTTCAGCACTTTGAAAATCCAGTCTGAGGCAGGGTTTGAACTCATGACCTTTGACGAACAAGGTCAACGTCTAATCACTATGCCAAAATAAAGCACTTAAAATTTAAATAATAGGTCATCATTCAGTAAATTACCGCCCATTAGCCAAGGCTAAAGCAGAGCTGGTGGTGTATTTCATGAATAGGTCATTAGTTTTCTAGTGAAGAAAAAAGTATTCTAGGGAAAAAAACAATATGAAAAGTTATTTATCTGCACTTTGGGAGAAGTATTGTGAATACTTTGAAAAATCCTAACTCCTCTTGAAAAATATAGATCTTATAAAATATTCCTCTCATAAATTATCCCATTCCTTATTAAGCATATTGCTCAGTCATTAGTCAGGCAGAAAAAGTTACTGATCTGGGAATCTTAATAAGTCAGGAATTAAAGTTTAGTCAACCCACAGTGCAGTATAGCTAGTAACAAAGCCAATAAGATGCTCGGGTTTATCAATAAATCTATTTCAAACAAATCTAAAGAAGTTCTTCTGCCCTTATATAGAAGTTTGGTAAGACCTCATTTGGAGTATGTTGTTCTGTTTTGGTCTCCTTATCTTAAGAAAGACATTAATGTATTGTGAAGGGTTCAAAGGCGGGCTACAAGGCTAATAAATGGACTTTCTCATTTAGACTACGATTCCAAGCTTAGAATGTTAAAAATGTACAATCTTGAGCAACAAAGAGACCAAGAGGACATGATTCAGTTGCTTAACTTTATTAAAATGAAAGATGTTACGGGGCTGAAGTTTAGCACTGAAAACAGGACAAGGGGTCATTGTTTTAAGCTATTTAAATCTTAGGCTAACATGGATATTAGGAAAAATTATTATTTTAGAAGGGTAGTGGAACCTTGGAACAGCTTACCGGAACAGGTGGTAATGAGCAAGGGAGTAGATAGTTTTAAGAGGGCCATTCATCGTCATTGGGGATTGAAAATTGACTAGGACCAGCCTAGCTGGGCCCAGAGCCTGTTGCTGGTCGTCACTTTTGTATCTGTATGCAAAAAGATTGCACATTTCAATTCAAACTGGTGCAGCAAAAAAAAAAAAAAAAGCCAAAGGAGGGAATAAATACATATATAAGTTATTGATAAGCAAAAACATAATAATATGGTGTATACAAAAAAATTTATTCTTCCAGAAAGTCAGACTATTTTCAAGGCGAGGAGAAGAAATTTTAGTGGGACTCTCAGGCTATCTTGTGTTGAATTTTAGCATTTTTATGTTGAAAAGTCTATTCTATCTAACTTTTAGATGCATATCCTAAATTTTAGATATCATATCCCTTACCCCTATCTTCCCAATTTTTAAATCTTTTAAACAAGACTTATTTCAAATCAGAAGTCTTTCTTTCCCTGTTATGAAAGTTTCCAGTCAAATTGTTATTCTTTGTATATAAATTCAAACATTTAATTAAATATTTAAAATATTTATACAAATTTGTTTTACAAAAATAAAACACATAGTACAGGACTCTGAGCATATAAATTTCTTTTGAAAAATATTTATATTTAACAGTTGTATGCTACTTTGCAAATAGCATTGCTCTAAAATCTATTCTAAGTTGCGGGGGTGTTTGTGCACATTCAAAATATTTTGACAATGCGAGGCAGTTGTTAGACATGCAAACACAAAAGTGAAATATGATCTTAGTGACTGAAGCTATGACTGATTCAAGTTTTCCGATATTCAAAAGATAAACATAACATTAATTTGAAATTTAAGATAAAATTATGTACATAAAATTTTGAAAGATGACATCAAGACAATAGATCATTCATAATGATATGCTATTATTTCTATTTTTAGAGAGTTTTTTTTCACTAAATATTTTGTAAGTGTGGCTTTTAAACACCTACAATGTGAAATCTTGAAAAGAAAATTCTAAATCTCTACTATGATTAAAAGGTAGAATCAAAGAGTATATATATATAAATCTGTACTACAAAATAATATCAAAAAATTTTTGAGAGTCAAATATTTAGCATCTTTGTGGAATTGAATATACAGCAATGTTAAGAAAAGCTATTAAGAAGAAGAGGAATTTTTATTTAATGACAAAAGAATTTCTAAGTTTGTCGCATACATTCCTACAAAGTCATATTTAACTGCTTGTGGTATTTCGAAGATTATCCTTCATTAAAATTTTATCTAATGCAATACGGTTGAATATTGCAAAAAATATTAATTTTGGATATTTTCTGTAATATCTGACATTTTGTATAATGATAATAACTAAATAAATAGATAGATACAAACAAAAAACTATACATTTCTTTTGCCATTCAAATTAGGTTTCCCCAGAAAATTTGGTGAATTGTAAATTTACATCCATAATAACCATTGACAAGTGCAAATGACCGATCATACAAACTCCCAACCCCCTCTGAAAATGATTCATTAAAAATTAATAAAAAAACAAAACAAATTGATTTGTGGATGGGAGGGGGGGATCAAAAATTGGTCCATCATGAAAAATACCTTACACAAAAATATAATTTATCTGAAAAAATAAAAGTCTCAATTTCTGGATCTTTTTTTCATAAAGTTTCACTTTTCAGAAAGTAATATATCATAATAAGATTTATATTATGAAGCAATAAATAGAAGAAATATTGAACTTAGGGCTGCATTTTTTAAATGAAGGTTTTTAAAGATGCTTACACCCACCTCTGACAGCAACGTTACTTTTAAAACCTTGTTCAAGAAAATTATTTTTAAAAATTTTTGAGGAATGATACACTATTAAAAGTTTCTTTCCTTTATTTATCAAATCAAATAATTTAAATAAAACTAGAAATTATAAAGTTTGTTGTAAATAATAATAATAACAATTCTAATAAATAAAAAAAAAAGCTTTTATCTTTAAGAATACACAAATTATGAATGCACCCTTTTAAGTTTGGGAGAAAGAACATAGCAGTTTTACTTTCTCAAACTTTGTTTCAATCTTCAAAATTCATGAATTACAGCCAGAAGTTTGAAATTCTGTGCATGTTGGATGCATAATTTGTTTGATGAAAGTTGGCAACTGTGAAAACACATTTGCTCGAAATAAAATATTTGAAGAGATAAAAAATAAATAAATAAGCAGAATGAAACAAATAAACAATGTAATAATTAATAATTATTTCAGCAAAAGATAAAAAAATTATGTATGATTTCATGCAGGACCAAATAATGTATTTAAAATGTTTCAGCAGCTTATTTTTTTAATATTGCATAGTTTACACAGAAATTAAAAATATTTGGTCTTTGGGCAAAATCAGTGATTTTAATACCATTGCTAAAAAAAAAAAAAAAAAAAAAAACTTTTGGTTAGCGTATTAATATTTATCACTGGTGTGAAAAAAAAAAAAATTTTTTTAAAAATAATATAATATTTCAAATTTTGATGCATGTATTACAAATCCAAAACTGGTAAGAAAAATAAGAAATCATCATTAGCAACTTTGAAGATTTAAACTAATGAATGGCTGGAGACTGTTGTTCTGGATGGACTCTAAATTTTCTACTGGTTGCACTGAGTTTATATTCATGCCCATTAAGATCAAAGAATCATATCAAATAATCTCTATTAATAAAAAAGAATCATTTTTTCAATATAAAAGCAGTTACTATTTTCTTTTTCGGTTTTTTGTCAAATTTTGTTTTAAAAGATAATTGAAGTTTCAGCAATAAATAATGGCTTCGATATTCATCACTTAACCTTTTATTTTAATTTTCCAAAATATTTTTTGCATAAAATGGTATTGAAAATTAAATATTAATTCTACTATTTTATTTGCACACAGACATTTTCCACAAGTAATATTTTCAGCAACCAAAATTAACCCACAATTTTTTTTGTAATATTTTCCTAACTTCAGAAATTGAGTTAATAATTCAACAGATATTACATCTAAGGAATCATAATAAATTTGAATACTCAATGTAAGTTTTACAGATGAGTAGAGATTAAAAACATTAAGTTAACTTCAATGAATCACCATTTTAGGAAAAATATTGATTATTATTTATAATCCTATTAACTCTGGTTAGTATTGACCCCAAAAAATATCAACTTGAATTCTGAGTTTAAAAATAAATAATTAAAACTTATGAAGCATATATTATAGGTTTCTTTAAAAAGAATCTATCTTCAAAGATCATATTTCTATGCCTAACTAGCTAAAACTAGACAACATTTCATGCACACATAACTGTAACACTCACAAATACACGAATCAAGCATATACATAACATTTGTTACTTGGTAGAACTAGGATAACACCAGGAAATAAATAATTCAGTGCAGAAAAGTAAAAGAAAAAATAACGTTGAATCGCACAAATCAACAGAGAACTGTATACATGTGGTTTGGAGTTTCAAAATGCCCTTTATTAGCCTACTTTCCCAGTAAAAATCAGACAAAGAAGAAAAGAGCATGAAAGAAGGCTTAATGCATCTTAAAAATATTGCAAAGAAAAGTCAAAAATAAATAAAATAATTAAATAAATATTGAAAAATTAAAAATTGGAAAGTAGGGTATTGAGATGGGGGAAAATGTCTGTCACACCAACTTTTGAGTGAATAGTATGATTCAAACAATTTTTTTCTTGTTTGAAAGATCTCGGCGAGGACACACATGCCCACATTTCATTTTTTGATTTGAACAATTTTTCGTTCAATTTTGAACAGTTCAAATCCCTTACCATTAGCAACGGCGGGGAAACTGGAAGTCAATATAGTTCAAACTAAAAGCCAGATTTACTTCAAACAAATTTTGTTGAAAAAAGCTCTTGACGACCTACTTCCAACTCTGACTACGAGAATTTTGGGACACTTGACTCTGACTTCTTTGCCCGAAAATTAGTCGGACTCTGTCTCGCTCGGACCTTCGACTCTGACTTCGTAGCTTTGACCAAAATGTATACACGGAGGAAAAATGACTCACTCCGACTCTTGGAATTCGACTCCGACTCTTGTATCAAAAACTAAGTCTGACTCCAAATCCGCAAACATTGGCAGAGTTGCGGACTTTTAGGAAAAATGACAGATTCCATCTCTGAGTCTTTGAATTAAAAATTTTCGTCCCAAAATCAGATTCACTCCGAATCCACAGCCATTGTTTTTACTATGAAATATTTATGTTATGCATGATTAGTTTTTAGTTTCACTCTAAAGTTTTAATTTATGTATTCAGTTTCTGGCGGAGAAATTTGGAGTACTTTATGTCTCTACATAAAGATTTGCACAGACGATTTTCTTTTTTCCCCCGACAGAAAAAATTATTTCTTTAAGTTGACATTTTGTTGTTTTTATTTATTTTTGAATATACATAACTTCATTTTCATTTTTTTTTCTTTGGCAACAGGGAAAAAGAACTTTTTTTTATATGTTGCATTTTTTTAACAAGCTTTTAATTTTAATTCTTTTATTTTCTTTTTGAAAGCAATTGAAGACTTTTTTAATGGAAAACAATGTATTAGCTGCTTTGTTTGAAAGGTGCGCAACTTTATTTGTTCATTCATTCAGTTTTACGCATCTAATTCTTGATGAGCGAGGCATTTTTTATTTCTAGAAATCAGCTTAAGATCTTTAAATATTATGCTTGAAATAATTTGCGATTTTAGCTAATTTTGAGAATATTGATCAGATACTAGAAAGTCAATATTGGTATATGGGAAAGTAGGCTCGTTTAGTTCTAGACGGAACTTCTTGTTCAATGCAAATTTGTGCGATTTAATGTTGAATTTTTTCTTTTAGGGTAACATCAATTCGAAAAGGAGAATATATGGTGGCAAAATTGCTCTGAGTTGGACACATTCGAAAATTGTATCAAGAAATATGCATGAAAACGTTTAAGACCAGCGAGGCACTTTTAAGAGTATTTGAAATATGTAATTTTGTCTTAGCATAAGCAATTGAGTTTGCTTAAGAATTAAGTTGTGTTTATAATCATTACATTTTATGTTTAAATGATGACCTTTTCATTTATAAACAATTAAATTTAAAAGTTTATTTAGAAATGAAGATACATGGAAACACAAACAAGACAAAAAACCCTATTCATTTTAAAGGAGAAAAAAATGATGGATATGTATCATACACAACATATAAGAAAAACATGCAACAAGAGTTTTTATATTTTTATTATTGTTAAGTAGTACAATGATGAGAAAATAACTCAATGCTTTTTATTTTTTTGAAAAAACATAAGAATAATTTGTAAGGTGAAATTCAGTACTGCACATTTTGTATTGTAAAAAGAACTAGATTTAAAAACTTTTTTCAGTAAAAAAACCTAGAAAGTACAGTTTAAGCGTGAATCTTTGAACTTACAAAATGCAAAACACATTAAGACAGACACAGAGCATAAAGTAACTATTATCTTTCAACTAATTAAACGATACACAAAAAGTCATCTTTCCTTATTCAATCTTTTAATGGCAAGGTTACTGAATGAAAGATTTCACAGAACTATTCAAGCAAAAACTTTCCTTTTTCTTACTTTTAAACCACATTTTAAATGACCACTTTTCAAAAGATACCCTGTTTTAATTCAATAAAAAATGTAATATAAATATTTTACTAATATAGTAGAATAAGTAATTGTCTTTCCTAAATAAAATCTAAAAATCAGGTTTTAAATCTAAAGTGAAGCGAAATAACTTTAAGAATTTACTCAAAATTAAGCTTATGAAAATGCATCTAAAGTAAACATACATTCAACTTTTTTTATTTTAAATTTCTTTTTACATTAATCATCATTGTAAAATGACAAAGTAATTAAATTTACAAGCAAACATCTAAGCAATCTAGTTTTTAAAATATGATAATAAACTTTATACAATCATTAAATAAACTACTAAGAGTATCTTAAATAAACTACTAAGAGTATCTTAATACTTAGAAACTGTTAAGAGATGAAAACAAGAAAAGAGTAGAAAAGCAGCACGAATATAACCTACAGCTTTGGTTCTGATGTTGAAGTATTAGAAAATATAAAACAAATTAAACATCTTTTTGATTAAGTGACAAATCTAAAATGTGGTTGTCAATGAATCCTGGTTAATATAATGAAACGTTGCTCAATATGCAGATTCTATTGCAGTCAAAAGCTCAGCAATACATTTTCAAGCAGTGAGAGATCTAAGGCAACAAAAAGCAACAAGGAGCAGCAACTGCACACAAGGGAAATGATATTGTATGTACACCAAAATCGTTTTGCATCACAATGATTACATGCAATTAACTTATAATTATAAACTAATTAAAAAGCTTCAAAACATCAATTCAAAATGAAAAAAAGAAAAAAGAAAGAAAAATCACACCTATTTAAATAAGGATCGAGCAAAACAGCTATGGTCATATTACAACTCAAGAAAAAACCATTGAGTTTTTGAAATGAGCTACTTTACACAAAATAACGTAGGTTTAAAAATTAAAATTTGCTAGTAATAAAAAAGATTATGTACTAATTACATGTGTATTTGGTAAAAAACACATTGAACTTTAATATATTGTAGGCATTATGCCAAAAAGAAATCCTTTTAAAAATTGGTTTCATTTGAAAATGTGTTCCATATACATCTGTAAAAATGAACCAATCTCTCATTGGTTAAACATATTTCTACAAATTGTATCATTTTTCCTTTGTACATTTATATTATAGTTGAAAGATTTTTTTTTTAAAAAGTACTCCCACTTCCTCTCATAAATTAATTTTCTTTCCTAGGTGGAAAAAAAATCTGGGAATAAAAATATGGCATGGTTACCCATAATGGTTGTTTCTTAACTTGCAAAAAAAAAAAAAAACATTAAAAAATAATAAATAATATCATCGCAAACAAAGAACAGATCATACCTTGCTCAACTTGAATAACTGTTTTGCTCCTTTCGGGGCCTGAATGAGTACCGTCTGAATGGAAGAAGAAAAACAGGAAAGAAAATGAAGTGGAAAAGAAAAGAAAAAGTACTTGAGCAAAGAAAACGCATAAGAGTACTGTTAATATTTGCCATCCAGCTGCATACTCATAAAAGCATATCAAAGCAATATTTGAAATTCATCAACAACTGTCACTACAGCATTCCATTACAGCATTAATATGCAATAGTCCCTTTGTCAAAAATTAAAAGGAAAAATGCGTGCAGAAAAAGTTCACCAGATTTTGATGCAGACAAAAATTACTTCAAACCACGAAGAAAAATTTTATACTAAACAAAAAGAGCTGCAATAGAAAAATAAAGGCTTATGTTTTTATCTACGTAGAGAACCAAAAGGAATGTATTGCCTTGTGCTGAATTTGAAACGTTTGCAACAATCTCTTAAGTTGTTGACTAAAAAGTATCTAATTAGTATAAAACTTTACAAAAAAATTTATAATTTTGAAGTAACTCAAAACAGTCAAGACTAATAAATAAATAATCACAAAAAATGTATACATAAATAAACATTTGGAAACATTTTATTAACACGTATTGAATTAATAAACTTTAAAAAACATTACATAGTACACACAATTTTGAATTTAAACAATAGTACACTTGATACCTACTGAAATTTAAGCAAGCTATAAATAAGCAGATGAGATGCTGATCATTTGAATGACATTTCTACAAATGCAGAGCGATCAAAAAATAAGAGGCTAAATTTCAAATGGGGCCAGATGAGTGGATAACAAGCAAGAATCATAAAGAGAGTGACACATACAAAATAGGTTACAAATTTATCACGCAAAGATGATTTGCCACAACTGTTAAGTATTTAAGAGCCATTTAAAGTTGCATCCTATAGCTTTATAGCATGCATTGCAACAACAGTACAGTGACAGGGTGGGAAATAAGTGTTTCATTTGGAGGAGCAGTACTGATCCTCAAATTCTGAGATTGAGGAGCAGTTCCGTAAAAGTCAGGATCAGTTCTACAACATTTGTCAAATTACGTTTTCAACAACAAAACGAAGATCTTAGAAGTGTAACAAATAATGTGCGCATTTAAAAAGTTTTGAACTATGACTTCAGTTACAAACTTTTATCATTTATCTTTTACAAAATAGAAGAACTGGTGCAAACGAGTGGTTCTACAACAGGAATATTTAGGGCATGAAAATTTCAAAAATAAATTTATACCATCAAAACAATTTCAACCTTTTGCACCCTGTTTATTAATAAAACTAAAACTTAAAAAAATAAGATTGATTTCTTTATTTTTTAAAAATAAAATGTATTGATGGAATTTATGATATTGTATTGTGTTTCATGCGTTTTTAATAGCAAACTGTGATTCATTCAATACTGCTTATTTCCAATGCTTATAGGGATGGATGAAAGCATGTCAGACTGATTTGCCATTACGGCGGTCAGTGCATTGTCATTGCAATGCATGTAGTACAGCTGAAGGCATTTCAACAACTGCTTTAATCCTTTTGTAAAAAAGTACACTGTTGTCTAAAATCATCTTTGTGCAATAAATTACTGTAACTATCAGTTTTTGGGTATATGCTTATGGTGCGTGTTAGCTTTGCATGTAGGACGAAATGTTCCTTGACTCTTGCTTGTTATTGTCCCCTCTAACTCCATTCAAAAATTTGGTTACACATTTTGTGATCACCCTGTATAGGGAAAAAAACATGATTTGACAATTAACTTTGATACTTTTGATGAATAAATTAATATATATAACAAAAATTTGAAGAAACATTGTAATTACCCATCACTAAAGAATATTTTATTCACAACTATTAGATTTGATCTCATTACTGTTCACAATTATTGGGTGATTTGTAATTGGTTTCGTTGAGTAACTCTTCTGTTGAAATATGTAGCCCTTTCAGTAAGACAATATATTATTCTATGATTTTGTACTTGTTGACAAGTTGTAGTTGATCATTTTCTTTTAAAATTGGGTATTACTTTTGGTTGTACCCATCACTAACTCATGATTGCGAAAAAGTGAATGAAAGTTTAATATTAGACGGCAATTACTTATAATGTTATGTGTCAAATAATAATGACACTATACCATAAATGAGATTTTGATTGAGAACTAACAAGTATCTTTTAAAAGGGCAAAATTGAAACTTTAATTTTTTACGAGATAACATGACAAGAAAATCAATTTGAATCTTTTATTTTAAACATGAATATTAGGAGAAGGAGGAATAGATAAGACAACTTGTACAAGAGAGAGAGAACTAGTAGTTCAAATCATAAAAGTAATTCTTAAGTAATTCATAAAAGTAATTCAACTCTGTTTAGGAGATTGAAGCAAAAGCCTAATTTGAATCCTGAGTTGTTGCATCTATCTATTTTACCTACATGCACTTGAAAATGAAAAAAAGAAACACAGGGTGGCGACAGGAACTGGAAAAAAAAATTCCCCGACTTTTCCCTGATTTCCCTGATTAAGTTAACTAAATTTCCCTGATTTACGTTACCAATGATAATGGTTTCTTTTCTTTACCCTACCTGAAAAGCATTGCATATTAAATAAACTGCAGTGTTTAGAACAGTTTTAGCTATTAATTAAAAATATATTTTGAAAAGATGCTCCTTTTTTCTTTGGTAAAAATAGTATATTAAATTATCGACAGAGAAATATCGCAGGAAATCTAAAACAAATACTTTACTTCCAGGAACCAGTTAACATAAGAATTCTAAGAAATTATTAAAACCACTCTTGAAGAAATAACTAACCATGATAAAACTAAAAAATTTAAATAGAAATAATCTTGAACTGAATTTTTAAGCAGTATAATTGTAGCTGCAAGAATAACAAGTAACAGTTAAAGTATAGAAGCAATGTAGTTTTACTTACGTAAATAATACTGCCGTGTGCAGGTCTGCAAAAATAAGCTTCCGAGATATTTGAAAAAAAAAAAAAAAATGTGGTGGACTCAGTACTAACAACAGGAAAATATTGGAATTAGATGTTTTCTTCGCGCCTCTTTTTCAGCGGAAACCAAATAAGCGAGTATGTACAATAAAGATAACGTACAATAGATGATAAAAACGCAAAAAAAAAAGAAAAATGTGCAGTTACTGTCCTTTACTTGTACATGGCAGAATAGACATATTTATGTACAAAAAATTGAAATCTTTCAACAACTAGTCATATTGAGCTATTCTCTAATCAAGAACTTAGGTTTTAATGAATGAATACAGCATTTTAATCATTAAAAAATAATAAAAATGTTTACTTATGTACACAATGCAATTTCAAATGATTTCATTAGTTGTCGGAAAAAAATCTTGAATTACATTAGTAACAAACAACATTGAAATTCAAATCAATTATTAATTTCGAAATATATATGTATATGGTTTTAAAATGAAAGAGTTTTAAAGTCTGGAAAAAAAAAACATTTGTGTAATTGTGACAGTGAATAATACCACGGCAAAAAATAAATTTGATTTTCAGTCAAAATTCAATTTTAGCAAACTAATTAAAAACGCCAAGGGATAACTTTTAAAACTTTTTCAGCATTAATTATAAAACAAATATTTTTTCTTGAAATCGTGATAACAGTATGCTAATTACTTCAAGATAATGAGTAAAGGCAAGGGAGCAAGTCATTAATGACGGCTTCCTCTTTGCCTGTAGGGTTGTTTATTTTACGTACCTTGGAATGCTTGGAAGGAAAATTCAAGTAAGGTAAAATAAACAACTTTACAGACACAGAAGCAATCTTAGGAAGCTCATCCTAAGATTGAATACTTTGATCTTGAGGAAAAAAGATGCACAAATATGCAGTACTGCATAATCGCACCTCACTAATTTTACTTTTTTAAAACACATAATAGGCGGAAAATTTGTAGGGAACCAAAGTACTTCATTTTGCAAGAAAAAAAAATTTTTTTTTCTTCATTTGATCAATTTTCCCTGAATTTTTGTTATTTTTTCAAAATTAACTGATATTTCCCTGATTTTTCCCTGAGTGATAAAGTTTCCTGACTTTTCCCTGATTTCCCTGATCTGTCGCCACCCTGGAACAATTTCAAACTTGAAAACAAAACTAAGTTTCGAACTATTTATTAAATTTAATTAAACTGTAAAATCTGCTTTAAATACTTGAAAAATAAAAACAGAATCCTGACTGATTATACCCCCACTGTATCATTATGTAAGGGTTAGTAATTCTTGGAAGAACTAATTTTTAACACAGTGCCTATGGACTGTTCTCTAAATTGTGAATTTGCTTGTTCAACAGTTTTTTTTCTCTCGTCTTGTCTTTTAAAGTAGAAAATAAATTGAAAATGGGTATTTTCAATTGTCAGTAACAATATTCAAAATGAACCCTTGAAAAAATACAAAATAATAGTTGCTTAGCCATTTTTAATTTTTAATAAAGTTAGATTCAAATAAGTGTGATTACAATTCAGGATAATATTCTGAAGATACTTTGTCTACAGGACTATAATGTCAATGCTAAAATGTTTCTAACTTTCTACTTTTTAAAAATCAGCTGTTTTATTTTTAAAAAAGTAGTGATTTTCAAACATAGCAGATTCAACACTTTTGCATGAAATGAGAAAATGATAGAACAGCTTTGATTTAAATTAAATGAATTTAAAAAGATATTTTCCATTTGAAAAATTTTATTTCAAATACAGACTTTTGAGAAAGTTATGTTTCAATTACTTAACTCCAGAATTATTTTTTGAAGATAACGTACTCCATTGGTCACCTATTTTGCAAAACCAAAACAGGAAAATACTTTATGAGATGCTTAATTTGATAACCTTACACATATGGAACAAAATAGTTTTACATCTTAATCAAATAATAATTATTACTCTATGTTCAGAATAAGATCTGATAACCTCCAGATTATCAGCAGGTATTAAAATCATAATGAAGCTACTTCTGTATTTCAATGCTTTGGTTCATAAAATTTAAATTTTAACCCTTTTTTCACTCAAATGATCAGTAAACACACTGGAAATGCATCAGGAAAAGAAAATTCAGATTTATTATGAATACTACATAACCCACAAATGCAGGAAAAAAATGTTAGCATTTATACTATAATTGCACTATAATCACACAGATAAATTTAATGAATGTACTATACAATTATGGTGGAAATGTAAGGTAGAATACATAAATGTTCATTGAATGAAACTTGTAATATTCCACATCGCTTAAAATAGATAATATAAGTACACCTCAAATCGAGAAGAAAAAAAAACATATTTAATTTCTAAACACTGAATGTGAGTGAAAATAAAGTTTCTACAAAATTATAAAGAACTACAAAAAATGTGTTTTCCTACAATAAATATTGAGCTGAGCTGCATTGCTTCAAGAAAATTAACAATTAAAACGAAATGCAACATTTGAAGATGCTTTTAAAGCAAGAGAGTGAGGGTAAAAACAGCAACACAAATGAAATTGATACACTGGAACTCCACCCATTTAAACAAATATACATATCGAATTTCAAGACTTTAAAAATCTGAATGCACTTGCATTTTTTGTTCTGCCTTTATAGTTGAATTTTCATTTTCAATTATAAATTATTATTTTTCAAGTTATTCCAGAACAATAACAAGGCAGTCAATTGCACTTAGAGTTTGCTAGAATAAAAATTATGTACATATTTGTTTTAAATATTTTGATAAAGATATAGTATTCAATTTTTATAACAATTTGTAATATTTACACACATATTTACAATAATGTACAACAGTCATGTAGTTCACAAAAGGAATGATATTAAAAACTATTACTTTATATTTTGCATGACTTATTGCAAAATTTAAATGACATAATTAAATTACTTTACATGTTTTTGATTTATTACCTCTAACATCATCTTCCTCCAATGTGGCATTACTGTCTGTTGATTCCTTTACTTGTGACCCACCATCGGATTTCTTATTTACCATGCTACGATCTAAAAACAAAATGTTATGAAAATATTGCACGATTTTGACAGGTAGCATAAAATGGGAGAGGGAACCCAAGTGTAGTAAAATGAGCTTTGTTTATCTGAATGTAGTGAGATGATTTAAATTATAATATGCATTTAAGTTGTTTTCAGTTTAAACATAAATTCTCAAGATTCGAAAAATGAAATACAGAACATGGGTCATTATACAAAAAACGTAGGTTTTTAAAGTTGGAATTTATGAAAAAAAAAAAAATCTTCAATTTTTTAAAAAGTTACTTTATATTGTTCTTTTTAGGCACCTTTTTACTCTCACATAGTTAGTCACATTCTTTATTGGTTATTTTGTAACTTTCTTTTGTAGTTAAAATTTTGGATGTGAACGGAGGGTAACGGATAGAGTCAATATATATTTTAAATGTCATTTTTAAACTTTTCATTTAAATAAACATTTTCATTTTGTATGAGGAACACGATTTGAACTGATTAAAATGTACACATCTTTCTTAAAATGGATTTTCAAAGAAAGTTGTATGCTCCATTTTTGATTGTATGTCCTCCATTACATCTATATTGTAACGGAGGATACAGAATGGAGGATACAAATACTTATGTTTTGCTGTGATCATTGTGGTGATTTAGGGTTAACCCAATATGTTATTTAGGATTTACTTTAAAAAAAGTGATCAATTTTAACTATAAAAATTCTTTTTGTATACAACCTTTTTAACTTAAGAATGGAGGATACACCAAGTTAAGGACCTATTTGACTTCAAAGAGAATAATGCTGAAATTCTTTCATACGCAGTTCTTCAGCTTCACTATGAAGACTCAGAGTTGAAAAGGGCTAACTTGTGATTCTAAACCTCTGTAATGAGCTGCCAGTACTGCCGTCGATAGGAAATTCTATTACTTAATTAAATCCTGAACGGAGGCTAAATGAAATACTGTGATTCAAAAGATTATAAATGCTATATATTTTTTTATTTTACAACATAATTCTTTTAACCTATTACAAAAATATCAAATGATTTAAATTTCACTATTAAATCTATATTATCTTATATATATTTTTTTCTATTGAGTAAATAAATGAAAAAGTAACATGGGAAGAAATGTGTTGGGATATGTAACGGAGGCATACAAGTATCCCTCCATTCAGTGACAAAAACATTTAAATTTTTTTATAACATCATTAATTTGTATTGATCATTTTCAAAATTTGTTATACTTTTCTAAGTATCATAAAAAAGTGCTTAAAATAAATATTTTTGAAACTAACCACCCTAGACCTAAAAAAGTGCGTTTTTTGTAGAATGACCCACATGAGAGTTATATGTTCGACTGATAAAAATATTAATACAGTGAAACTTCTCTGGCGCGACCACTCTCTGATCCTGAAAAAAAGTGGTCTTTGATCGAAGTCTGTTACTCTTATAAGTCATTTTTGAATATACAAAAAAACAATAATTGCGCCTACAGAAATCATTTATGTTCTGCTTACAGTTTGCTTTTGCTTCTAGTTCAGCTTTTCGGCAAAAGAATTAATTATTGTGGTCATTATTAGTGTGATCTGAGTACAACATGAGCCTATCTATTTATCACCTGCTCAAATGAGCTAAAAATAGATACTGACCACTATGATGACCTAGAAATGCCTCTCTTCTATTAATAATCAACTAAATTCGGAGAACAACCCTTTTGATTAACTACCTGTCCTTAGCAACCTTTTACAATGATAGAAAATGTGCCTGATCTGCTGTGGGATATACAAGTATCACCTTAGCTTCCCAAGGGCACAAAAGGGCACGAAAAACTACGCCTTCCTTTTTAACATTTTTGAGACTCTAAACAGAGGATCATGAAAAGAATCCATTTGAAACACCTAAAAAAAAAAGATTTTACCCCTTTATTCTGGTTTATTTCCACTTTCCTAAGCAAAAGAAGACATGTGCATCTAGACTAAAAAATGTTTATTGCTTTATTTCCATTATCTCTCTTTTGGTTCTCTAATGGAAAATTGTTTGCTTTTTTTTTGGTGCTGAGTTTTTCCATTCTTCTGGTCATTAGGAGAGGCTTTGATGGTTCCTCCCAGAGGGTATTTAACATTTAGTAGATAGGAAGGAAAATCGGTGCCTTAGAGAATTGGTTGGTCACTATATAGAAGTGGTCAATCACAGAAGTTTCACTGTAATAATGACTGTTCAATAAAATCACTAATTTGTATGATTAATTAAATCAACAGAAACATATTAACAGCAAAATGTATTACAAATAGTAGAAACATGCAAATTCTGATATTTTTGAGTAACATAACATAGAAAGAGTAAGGCTTGAAATGCGGCATGAAAAGCATGTTTATTGCGAAATTAGCCGAAGCGTAAATAGTGCCATGCTTTTTGCATTTTTAAACAGTTTAGCATATTGCCAAGTATATTGAATTGGAAGCAAAATGACAAACATACATTACTGCTTGCAGTTTATGATAAAAAATATTTTTAGAAACTAGCACACAGCTCACACTTAATATCTTTTATCCCCCTTAGCAATTCTTGTCTAAGCAATTAGAAGCTTTTTTTTCTTAAATAAGTCTTCTTGGAACTTATATCAGTTATATCAAATAGACGTGAAATAAAAAATCTTTTAAAGTCAGTACATACAGGATAGTTCTTCATCGATGATTACTTGAAAATTACTGATGAACATTTCCATTTATTTATTTATTTATTTATTTTTTTTTGGGGGGGGGGGGGAGTTGAACATTAATTGGTTTAAAGCAATGTAATTAAATAATCCATACAGCAATTATCAAGACTAGAATCCTAAAAGCAATTATTTCTATGGGTTGGAATGAAAAAAGGGTCCTGCAATGGATTCTGAAGAAAGCAGTTCTACTAACATTCTTCACAGAAAAGGCCAATCCTAAAAATTATCTTTGCATATAGCACTAGTTAAAGCTATTTTTGAAAGGCAATTTTTCAAAAGCAGCCACTGAAACTGCAAGAACCACTTTTAATTACAGTAGTCTCCCTTTGCTATTGTTAAACAATTCAATTGCAGGAAACAATTAAGAAACAATCCTACTGAGTTTTGAAAAGAGTTGAGCTAGCACTTACAGACTGTGGATAAAAAATTAGGAAAAGATGAAGGGAATAAACCACTAGTGAATCACAGTGATATATTTTACAAGCACTGGGCACTTATGATCAAACATTGTAGAGGAATTATATCGAAGGAAAATTGCATTCCGGGGATTTTCTCTGCACCTTTACCAGAGCCATCTTAGCTCTATGTGATGGTCATCCAGTCACAGAAACATACTGGGTTATTTCATAATAATACATTCAGTTCTTCAACCTCTTCACAATGTTTTAATTTTAAAAACTTTTTTTTTTCCAGTAGCATAAAGTCCCTGGGCATTATCTTGATAAGTAATGCATAAAGACTGCACTGATTATGAATACTTTTTATGGAACTAATGCTTCTGTGTGAGTATAGTCATTATAGGTAATTAAAAATGCTCTTTGGGTGTTTATCCATTCACAGGGAGGTGAAAAGTTTTACTTCTGGAATAATAATAGACTACAGCATCAGAAAAAATTAATAATGGCAAACTTTTAAATATTGAACATTTATCAAAACTGTAGTTGAACGAGCAGCTAATTGCAAAAAAGCAACTAGAATTGTATACTTTTCTTAGGACCATTTATTTGTTTCCCTCAAATCACTTTGATGTTAACTACGAAAAATGTTTTCTTAGTTACGTTATTGAGAAAGTAATCATTCATATTTAGATAGTGCAGTTATCAAATCAGTAACTAATCATTAATTTCGTAAAGGATAAACTAGATCTTTCATTCTTATCGTAGGTTGCCCAAATTTTTATAACTTGGGAAGTTAAGAATCTTTTAAAATAACATTTTATTTAATGTTTTAATTACAAATCTTAGAGAAAATTGCATCAAGAATATGAAGCCATTAAAAAATTCTGAAGTCACTTGACTCAATGTTGCATTTATTTACTTTATATAATATGAATTGCTACTAATTATAAACTACCATGCAATCTTGCATTGTAATTTGCGAAGAACTTCAAAATTGAAAAACCATTTGCAATAAAGAAGATAATGATTATTTTTGAGTTAAAAAAAAAATCTATAAAATATACTTAACTACATTCATGCAACTAAAACTTAGGCTACTTCAAATAAATCAATACACATCTCTCGCCTCAGGGCAAAAGTAAGACAACTAATCTCAGGAGCAATAGTAAGATATCCTACTGTTGCTTTGAGACGATGATGTGTGGATAGATGTAAACCATTGATCATTTGTAATATAAAGCATTAGCTTCAAATTAAAGCAAAAGTTGAGAAGTTCTAGCAGACCTGCCAAGTAAAAATGAGTGAAATTTTTCTTTGTATTTGAAGCATACGTAGCTTGAAATACAAACAATCAAGTAAGACATTTTAAACAATGGAAAAAAAGAGTCAATTGAGTTAATAGTATTAGTAGAAACTGAAACTACCGTAGATGAAACTATAGTAGATGAAATACATAAGCGCACTATGGAAACAAATATCAAAATCTTTCTAATAGCAAACATACATAACTAAAATTTCTTTCTGTTCTCATATTAAGCTATAAAACCTTTCTTAAATAATGAGCAGAATCAGTGGTGGATCCAAGAACGGGGACTAAGGGGGCTATAGCCTCCCCCCCCCTTGAGGTCCGAACTTACACTAGATAAAATCGAAATTTCAGAGACTTAATACTGCAATACATTTGTGAATTTAAAAATATTACATTTAATACTATATATAGTGGCATATTAATAGAAGGGGGGGGGGGCTAGGAGACTGCAGCCATTTCCATTCTCCCCTTTGGTCAAAACTTAAAATATATTAAATTGTGATTTGTGCAATGGAATGGAAAGGCTTGGCGGAAATACTTTCATTCTGCAATTGAGCTTTTTTGTTTTCAATCTGAAAGTTATTACTTTCAACTTAAACCAGCCATATCTATTTAGCTTTGTTCCCAGGTTAAGGGGGGTATAGCCCCGCCCCTTCCCGCCATGAGGTTAGAAATAACTTTAAACAAAAGAAAAATTTCAAATATTTCAATACTTTTGCGCATTTATATATTCATTATATTTAAATAAATATATACACTGTGGCATATTAATGGTGGGTTTGTGGGGGGGGGGGGAGATAAAGGAACTGTAGCTCTTTCTCCCATTTAGTCAAAACTTACAACAGATTACAATGTGATTTGCAGAAAAGGCTTGGAGGAAATAGCTTCATTCTGATGCTATCAAGGTTTTTTAATCTGAAGTTATTAAATTCAAACTAACATAGTCATTTATTTCACTTTGTTCTCAGGCTAATAGCCTCCCTCCCCTATGAGGTCAGAACTTGCACAGGATAAAACCTAGTTTTTGGAGATTTTTAATACTGCAATACTTTTACAAAGAGAGCTTGCTTTTAGGCCTCTAACTTTGGAAATTTTTGTGGAGTTAGCCCCCGCTTCCCCCCTAATGTCATCACAGATTACTTAAAATTGCATTTTCAGTACACTATTTTCGAATATTTCTGGAGAAAATGTACCAGGTTTTTTTTTTTCAATTTAAATAATCTTCACCCCTCTTTTGGACAAACATAGAATGAAATTTTATTTTGGCGTTTCAATTTCAAACTACATCTGGTGTGAAACTTCTGTTATCTATATTTATCGTCGCCTAAGTGAGCTTTAAAATATGTTTTCAGGACGGAGAAGAGCTCCCAAATCTCCTTCCCCTAACAATACTATAAAAAAGCTTAGTATTGCTTTTCTAGCTTTAATGTCGAAATTTTGTTGGAAAAGTCTTCAACACTCTCCGTTCCCTTAAGTGACTACAAAAGAGTCATTTTCAAGCTTGAAACGTTTCCTTTGGAGATAACCAATTCCATCAAAATATAAATTAAAACTGAGTTTTCAGAACTCAATATCAAAAAATTTCAGAAGACAGTCCCCGAATCCCGACGCGTCTGAGCCTGAAATGCATTTTAAAGACTTAAATTTTGAAAAAGTTCTGGAGAATATCTCTGAACACTCACTCTTTTCCTAATGTGGCTATAAAAGATAGAATAAATTGTGTCTTTGAAACTTCAATTTCCAAATTTAGCTGAAGAAGATACCTAAATTCTTCTCTATACCTTTAACGTCTTTAAATGCAGCCGAAAATTGCACTTCAAAAACTTCAACTTTGATAAATTTCCATAGCCCCCCCCCCCTTGAGTCAAAAGGAGGCAGGGGGTCCTCTTTATCTTTCCCAAACCTAAACCTTAGGTCACATCTTTAGGACTGCAATTTTGAAAAATTCCGGAATAAAGACCTGACATCACTTTTGCGACGTTATGAGATCCCCTAACGTTGATGAAGAAGGCGTACAGTTGAGTTTTTTTTCGAACTTTAGGGTCAAAAAACTTCCAGAGACAGTGTGTGAACTTTTTCCATTTCTAAAACGCAAGGCCACCAAGGACGGCCGTTAGAAGACTTGAAGTTATTAAATTATTTTCATAGAAATCCTCCAAAACTTCCTATTTCCTAAACTTAACCAAACATCAACTAAAATAGTGTCTTTCAGACTTCACTGAGGAAGCTTTTCCAGAGAGGGCCTCCGAACCCTCTTCATTTCTTAAACGTCACTAGTTATAGCCTAATTTCAGTTTCAATGTCGAAAAACTTCCGGAGGAAAGCCGGCTAGTAATGTAAATTCACCAGAAATTGCTTAAAACTCCTTCTTAAAGACTAATTTTGGAAATTTTTCAAAATAAATCACCAAAGAATGCTTCTCAAACGTCCCCTAAGATAACATATAATCATGCTTTCCCAAGTTCTACAGGGAAAAACTTACAGAGAGAGCCCCTGGACCATCCCCATCACCTCAAAGTTATCACAGATAGCATAAAATTGCATTTATAACCTTTTATTTGTGCAAATTTTTGAAAAGTGATTTGATTCCCTAATATCGCTAAAGAAAGTTTGAAATTGACTATAGTGAGGAAAAATACTTGGGAAGGAATCTCAACTCCATCTCACCTAACTTAGGCACCAAAACGTTACGAAAATAGCGTTTTTGAGATCAATTTTTCAAATTCTACAGGAGGGTCCTGACCCCTTTCAGGCATCCATTTCTTTTTACTACCTTTCTCTAACAATAGCTGGGGTATAATGTTTATACCCTAGCTTTTAACTTCACTTTTTTGATAGGGAGCCAAACCATATTTGCACATCTCTTTCTGTTATGCAAATGTATTTTTATCTACCAATGTGATAATCTACTCAACTTTACATGAGGTTTTTGCCTGAGCATGGTTTTAGCTACTCCAGACTCATGAGCATGAAGCTAGAGTGCAGCTGCAATCTCTGGATGCTGTAACTGAACTTTTCAGTGTGTGTTTGCTCGCAATTCCGTCTTGGCTCAGGACGGGAGGTAATTTGCAGCTTTGTATCCAACTGAGGTGCATATAGTGTTTTCAGACCTTTAAAATGTTTGCGAAATTATTTATACTCTTTAGTATACTATATTAGTTTATTTCAAGTAAATAACTGTATTTAAAGTCCTAAATTTTTCGGGAGAGGGACCCCTTGTAGAGAAAATTTCATCTTGTTTAAACAGGGGTGTCTGTCCCCCTAAGAGTGATGCCCCCCCTGAGATTGAGAGTACCCGCGAAAAAGACCCTCTAAAACAGTGATTCTCCACTTGGACCAAGGTTAGCCCTCCCCCCCCCCCGCCCCCCCCCCCCCCCCCCCGCTCGAGCTCCTCCACTGAGCAGGATCACCATGATATAATCAAGCTGTTTTGAATTAAGTTTAACACATAGCGCATTTTTTAGTAAAAATTTAACTTGAATTGAAGATTAAAAGGAGTAACTCAATTTTCCAAAAAAAAAAAAGAAAAAAATCTGGAAAAGTAACTAATTGATTTAGTGTAGTATGAATATCAAAATTCTATGCTTTAATTACTAAATAGTTAGCTTTTATTGACTAAGCAGCTACAACATTGGATTTAAAGGGGAAAAGTTTGGGGAACAAGGGACTCACTTTATTTTTTCTCTTTTCGAAAGCTATCTTCAATTTTATTCAATAAAACTTTACTCTCAGCACGTATAGTAGCAGAAATGCTTTTAAAATTTTAAAATTTAAGTAATTGTGAAATTCATATGAAAATGGCAGGTCTGATGAAAAAGCTATGTAAGCAGCTTATTTCATAGTAACATTCAAAAGAACAAATTGCATGCAAAATTCAAATGTGATTCGAAACTTATAAAATTGATTTGGCAAAGCATATTTAGAAAGATTTTCAAGAGATAGATAGAAAAAAAAAGCATAATTGTTCCAGAAGTGACTCACTTCCCACTGCAAGTGGACAGGCACAAAAAATGTTGATAAAGATTAGAACTGTTTTACAAAAAATATAAAAACTGAAAAAACAAAAAAGAAAAGAAAAAAAAAGACATTTTTCATTACCTCAGAAAGGTAACAAACAAAATATAAATATAAAGAATATAATGATCAATTTTCAGTTTTAAAGTGTCTAAATTCAAACTGAATGAAAAAAAAAAGGCATGTTTTATCCAAAATTATTATTCTTTTTTTAATTTTAGAAACAAAATTTAAGCATCAATTTCTAGCTTGTAAAATACATTCAATAATCTTAAGAATATGAGATAATTCAATAATTAAAAAAAACTAAGTACTTTTTTCATACACAATAAGAAAAAGTTTGAATGTAAGCATATCAAAGTAAGTATGAATTAATGAATGAAAAACTTTAAGGAAGCTAACACTTAGCTCTCTGAGTTGTTTTAAACGTAATATATGTCCGTAGACTCAATTTTCTTGGAAATTTTCATACATAAAAATAAAATAAATAAATAATTAAATAAATAAAAATTATTTTAAGAAGAGCATGATTAGTTTTGAACAAAAGAAAAAAATATCCTTAAGAACAATGTAATTAAGATAAATTCATGATTGTCATTTCATTTATTTTTACTAAATGAGATTAAGTAAATTTGTACTATAAAACTCTAATACATGTATTAAACAATTTTTAAAAAATCATAGCACAGTTGAACACTTACTAGAAAAATTTCTTGTCGCTAACATGGTAGTTAGAATGGCACCCTGAAATGAAAGTACTAATAAGGAAATATTTTGCATTATGGAAACAAATTTCGGATACATTTTATATAAACAGCACACAAAAATAGCAAATGCAACGGAAAAAAAATGATCAGAAACTAGAATGACATAAGTTTTTAAATCACTGCACAAAAATGATCATATTGTTGCATAGCAATCACAAGCAAGATGACGAATAAGCAGAAGAATACAGTAATTTTTACCAAACAAAATAACTTGATCAAGCACAACAGATTAGCCATTAGTTGAGTGGTGCATTCTCCCATAATTAATTTTAATGAGCTTCTTAATTATCAAAAACTACAGTGGAAAATGTCAGACACTACCTAACACTAGGAGAAAATGTAGCCTAAAACAAACATAAAACAATACACAATAAAATAGGAAAAATAGCAGCTCATTCTAGAACAATAGAAAATTATACACTCTTGATAAAAGACCAATTTGCTGTTACATAGCCATAAAGTGTCTGAATAAAAATGCACTCCCAAATAAATGATTGAAAGCATTCAGTAAAATCCTTCGATAGCTAAGTTGGCAGTTCCCGATTGAGCCTGAACTACTTCAAAAGCTACTTTGATTCCAAGATCATAATTCTAATCTGGACTCCAAAACTCTTAATTGCATTTTTATTGCTGAATCTGATGTTATTGCTGCAAGCAAAGACATCAGTAGCAGATTTCTCAACACGCTATATGATTCCATTTAAGACAATTATTCAGTAAAAAACGGAATTCACCCATATAATTATCGATACACTGAATTAAAAAAAAAAAAATCGAACAATGATATCTTGCTATTTACGGTTGTCCAAATAGGTTTTAGCAATTCTGATGCATGAAAATGTGGAAAACCAAAGTATGATGGCCAAAGTCACTGGCACTAATTAAGTTATTGCAGAAAATATCTCACACAGTAGGAAATCTATCCATGGGCGCCCATATGCAAAGTTCAAAGGGGGGGGGGGGGCTCAAATATTTCCCCCGTGGTTTAGCTGCATATTTTCCACGTGGAAATCGATTTCAGGGCAGATTAGAGTCATTAAAATTTGACATTTTAAATAACTTATTCATTAATGGCTGGAGAAGAAATGTTTTTACATGTTTGCAAAGAAAAAAGTACTTAAAGGAAGGAAGTTCTAATTTCAAAGGGGGGCTGGCATAAGCGGATTTAGGACTGAGTTCCTGGGGGGGGGGCAGGATTTTTTTTTTTTAGCAACATTTTTAATTGCCCTTCCCCCCTCCCATGTTTTTGTCTGTTTTCTGTGATGCGTAAGGCCATTCTTTACTTTTTTATGTGTCGTTTTCATTACTGTGTGTAATCATGCTGTCCTTTTTAAATTGACCTTAAAAGAGAGGGGGCTGGTATTAAGAGAGTGACGCAATGCTCCCTTTTAAGTGGGATATAGAATATCTGCAGTTTTAGAGGATTGGGAGTTACTCCCCTGGAGGAAATTATCTAAAATGGATATAGAATTCTGCATTTTGAAGTCTTATAAGGGTTAATTGGAAATATTTTTTTTTTTAAGTTTTACGCTTTAAAAGTGCTTTGCAATGCAAGTTAATACTTTAAAAGAAATGGTGCACAGATTTAGAGAATAGGTATCAAGAGAGTAACATACTACCCATTTGAACAATTCTTAATTTATACACTTGATAAGAAATAAAATTGAAGCACTTTTGTGCGTGTACTTTTGTACTTTGAAGTGCTTTTTGCTTAGGAGTTTCAAAGACTTGTCTAATTATTTTCAAGGTTTGTTTGGTTAGATTAGGTTTTTGGTTCAAGAGCCCTTGTAGACTATACTGCGCCAATCTTTTCAGGGATTTTAGATTCTATCAATAATTTGCACTTTCCAGTCTCTGAAATTGAGTAGTAGATTATACACTTGTACAGTATTGTTCAAACTTTGTAAGAAACGGCTATTTTAAGTTTAAAAGAAAAAATAAAATAAACTTGAATTTCCTATTCAAAAAAGAAAAAATCTTGATTTTTTTTTTTTGTTATAAGATTTTGTAAGATAAGTTGTTATTATATAAACTCCTTCCAAAACTGGGGAGCATTGTCCCCTTTGCCCCCCCCCCCTTTAAATTCACCCATGCTCTTCTAAACTATTCAAAAACAAAAAAATAATGATTTTTTTTTTAATTTTTGGAAGATGTGTTGTTACTATATAAAGCCCTCCCAAAACTGGGGGGCATTGCCCCCTCTGACCCCCCATAAATCCACCCATGGGGGCTGGAGCCCCCCTTGCCCCCCTATATGGGCGCCCTTGAACCTATCCACTCCTTAAATTCAACTAAAATAGGGGTTTCCTAATGGGAAAAATATTAAAAAAATTTAAGAATAATATTTTTAATTAAGCTGTAGACGAATACAAATTTCCTTTTTGATATTTTTTAAAACTAAATATTCAGTTAAAAATACTTACTTTCAACTTTCTCCTAGCATTGAATTTCTTCAAGCAATCAACAGTCTCTTGCCTATGAAGTGTAGATGCAACTCTTTCTCTTTGCTGAAATAAAAATATATTGATTAATACTATAAACTAAAATAATATTTTATGAATATGAATTTTTAAAATGAATTAAAATTTCAGTTCACAATTATCTTTTACAATCATGGCAATTATGAAAACACTGTATTACTCGACAAGAAAAACCTCATAACCAAAAGAAAACACACTAAAATCTTGCTACAGGCGATATCTGATACAAAGGTAAACCCCTCTTAAATGGTAATATTTTGAGTTTCCCAGTTATTTGTGTAGAGTATAATAAAAATGTTCCTTCAGTTGGATGATACTCTTTACACTTTTGAATGTCTATAAAACAATGTTTTTCTCAAGAATGATTAAATATTCTTAAGAATGCTATCACTTAAGAATAGATAGAAGAATAGATAGAAATAGATGCAATTACTTAAGAAAATAATTCAACTCCAAATACTTTTAGTAAAAGATTTGGTTTCCTCATTTTTTCTCTTCTTATGATTATTGTAGCATTGAGGTCATTACATAATATTTGGATTGTTAAAATAATAAATTAATAAGTACAGTTAGCTCCCTTTAACACAAAAAGTTTGAGGCCACACTTTGTGGGATATAGAATTTTAAGAGAATGCTTTGTTTGTATGGAGGGGAAACAAAAGAAAACTAACAATAGCAACAGAAGTTGATCACAAAGAAAATTAAATGCATGTTGAGGGAGGAAAAAGCATTCATTTGAAGAGAGTAAAAACTTATTGGCTACATGGGTCTACTAGTGAACTGATTGAATAAAGTTAGAATCATGATCAAGCTCCAAAATCAAACTTATTTGCCAAAATGAGAAAAATTAGAAGATTCAAGTAAGACACATGCATCAATGTTTATCATAAAATAATTTAAAAATAATGAATTAAATTGCTCAAGATTAGAAAACAAGATACTTACACAAACCCATGGGTGTTTTAATGCTTCTAATGCTGTAATTCTTTTATCGGGATTAACTGTTAACATACTATTTATGAGATTTTTTGCTTCTGGGGTGACTGTGTCCCATTCTGGAGAAGGGTACTGTGGAAAAAAAAAGCAATATTTGTATTGAACCATCATGAAGGGACACATTAAACTTACTTCCAATTAACTTACATCATAAGCTCCAGCTTTGATTTGTGCATACAATTTATGCTGATCTTCATCCCAAAATGGAGGATACCCAACTAGTAAGATATATAGTATAACACCTGAGAAAGTGAAAAATCAATAAGTGTGAGGAAGAATCAAGTCAGGCAATAAAATAAAACTGAGAAATGCAAAAAGACACAAAATAACAATTACAGGGATGTGCCGACCAAAACTCGCTTTTAGAGCAATCTTCGAAGCAGGAAAATGGTGAGTTTAGAGCAGCTTGGAGCAGAAAAAAGGTGAATTTGGAGCAGTCTGGAGTAGTAAAATTGCAAATTTAGAGCAGCCTGGAGCAGTAAAATTGCAAATTTGGAGCAGCTTGCAGCAGCAAAAATTTAAATTTTGCACCAATTTAGAGCAACTATATATATTTAACACACAGAAACACATGTGACATGATAAAATAATAACAAAAGGAGATTAAGGATGCAAAAACACCATAACTACAACTACAAATTCAAGCTCTCTTAATTACTTTTTTTTTTTTTTTTTTTTTGTAATATTTTTCACAAAAGACAAGTCCTGTCCTGCTCTACTTTTTTCTTACACTTGTTTCGATTTAAATTTAGTACACACATTTACTTTGCTTAATACATCACTGCTTTAGTGCATATTTAAGTTAGAGTGCTTTGACGCCTATTTTTAAAATTTGTTTGCTTTTATGTAACATATTCAAAAAGGCTTTTAAAAAAACCACAAAAGAATAGTTGAATTTAAAACTTTACCTCAACATGTTACAAGTGATATGGGGAGATAACATTTCTGGGCTTATTGGCCGTGGTCTAACTGGAGTAGAAATTCCAGACGTTTCAGCTTGCTTTGCTGCAGCCTCCCAATCAGGACCAGCAGCCCAGCAGCAGTTTGCTTAAATACCGGAGCCACCAAAGCCAGGAATCAGTCTCATCAAACCCAAACCACTGATGATGGCTGCAGCAAAGCAAGCCGAAACGTCTGGAATTTCTACTCCAATTAGACCATGGCCAATAAGCCTGGAAATGTTATCTCCCCATATTGACGCCGGCCGTGAAAGCCTTCAACAGTATTTAAGTTACAAGTGAGTTAAAAAGTTATTAGATATTTTTTTCGTATGTCCGATTTTCGGCACAGAAAAGTCCATTTGGCGGTCTTTTGGAGCAGTTTGGTCCAAGATCGGTAATTGGCACAGCTGGCACATCCCTGCAATTATAATATTGGAATAGCAAAAAAATACCAATAAAAATTAGTTATACAAGACATCTCTATGATAATCACCCATTGGTCTCGTCACAACTAGTGTAGCTCAGAGGTTCATTGCTAAATCGGTTCATGTAAAAAAGTTTACAGAAATAATAGCTAAAGCCAAAATGCAGACATAGACATTACTTGCTTACATGAATTATGTGAAAATATAACATCATATGCTTTCATTTTATTTGTAATGTTAATACCCTTCATTAAAAATAATTAATAGTCCATGCTGTTGCTCTGAAGAATGAGGTGAAGTTACACTAGTTAAGATATGGTTACATTAAATAGTAGACATAAGTAAGAAATAGAAGACATAAGTAAGAAATAGTAGACATAGTAAGAAATAGTTTAAAAAAATTCCCTGACTTTTCCAGGTTGTGTTTTTTTTTTTTTTTTGAAAATTCTAGGTTATTTGCTTCATTCAAAATTAAGTTTAAATAACAATATTTCCAAAATAAATTAAATTTTTTAAAGTAGCCTGATGCAGAAGAACTGAAACTTTTCCCCTTAGATAAAAACCCTTAGTTAAAGAATACATCCAATTCTGCTGTTGCAAATTAAAGAAAATGACACAAAATGTGCGGTAATTTGTTTCTTTTTTTTCCCATTATTATTTTAAAGAATTTTCTTGAGAAATGAAAATTTTTGTTCTAAAACTTAATCTTAATCCTCATTGCCTTGGACGCAAATGGGCTAAAAAATTTTCAACTGAATTGTAGTTTCATGAAGATTTATCATTTTAAAATTGTTTTGATGCTACAAATTAAAAAAAAAATATTTCTTATTTTTTGGGGTGGCCGTTATATTTGGTCATTCCCAAGATGGAAGTACACAAGACGTTTTAAGTGCAAAGAAACAAATTTAAAAAAAAGAAACAATTTACCGCAAATTTTAAGTCATTTTCATTAGTTTGCAGTTAAAGAAAAGATCCAATTCTGCTTTATTTTTGGAAACTTCGGCATTTAAGCATAGTGTCTACTTCCATCTTGTGAATGACCAAACATGGCAACTACGTTTCACACTTAGCTGAAAAGACTTCGCGATCAAAAAAACGATTTTCCCCGATCGACCCGCCCATCTTCAGGCTTGTGCTTCCAAAGCAGTCAATTGTCTTCGCCCCTGTTGAGTTAGTGCACAATTCCTGTTCACCGGAAGAATTTTTTTCTTGGGAACTATTGAGGGGCAAAAATAGCGACTGCGGAAGTTTTTTGGGTTGCCATTTTTTTATTGCCAGCGTCATTTTGTCTTCCGAATTTTTGATTTTTTTTCAGGTAATATCGATAAAAATGAAGATTAAATTTCATGGTACAAAATTCCCTGGGAAAAAATTGGAAGAAAAAATTTTGGAGGGCAAATTTCGAAAATTTCCTGATTTTTCCCTGACATTTTCAATTTTGTCATTTTTCCTGACAATTCCAGGTTTTCCTGGAGCGTATAAACCCTGTTGGCCTTACATTGCAATTCCTCAAAGATATAATTCTCTTTGTCCCTTTTTTGACTGGATAATACTTTAGTAATGCTGATACTGAAGCAAGTAATTTGTTGAATGTCATAGCCATTGTTAACTTATTAAAAATGGAGAGTCCCAAATTATACTCAAATTCAATTCTTTGTTATCAGCATGTTACAGCTGTGAAAGATGGCCATATAGAAACCACTGTGATTTGACCTGTGTTCCCTTACTTTTTCATACGCTTGTTGAAAGACACTGCTCTGTAACTGCAGTGCTCTCTTATGTCCAATCCTGGAGCTAGTTCTCAAAACATGACAAATTCTATTAACAATATATTTTTAATACGAGTACCTTTCGGGCCTTAATAGAATAGTGCACCAACTCCACTGAAATGTTTAAATCATTACAGTTCATGGCATTTTTTAACGTATTTATTTTATTCTGACATGTTGGATTAACATACTCTCAGTGGCATTATGTTCAAATAGTGGTGGCAAAAAAGATTTTACTACTGTTAAAATAAACTCAATAAAAATTGTTTCAGTATCAATGGTAACTATTATTTCCATTATAGTCAACTGGGAACAAAATTCATCTTACATAAAACTATCAGGACTTTCTGATGATATAAAAGTTTTTAAAATGCTATATATAGAGCAGGGGTTCTCAAACTTTTTCTACTCGCGGCACCCTTTGAAGAATTAGAACTTTATCATGGCACCCCAGTCCATCTCTATTATACAAGGTAAGTTCACCAAATAAGACCACCTTGGGGTTCATAACCTAGTATCTCGCTCATTTATGATTGAATTGGCTCCAGATTTTGCATAGTCACCAGATGATTCATAAAAACAAAGAAAAAAATTAAACAAGGGAAAATTTAAGTTTTAACTATTTTTTCTGCGGTTTTAACAAAGAAAGACGGTTTAGCCTTATTAGGAACATAAATTAGGTTTCATATTAGTTTACATACTAGTATCCCAAAGTGATCCATGTTGAAACGAAACTTACTTTAAAATAAGGTCTGGTAGTTTTGATATCACTTTTCTGTGATAACTTCAATTACCTGGTTTCTTCTTGTTTCTGTTGCCTCATAATTTGAAACTGCTTGTTGATAATACTTTATCATCAGTCAAGGACGCCCATATATGGGGGCAAGGGGGAGCTCAAGCTCCCCTTTAGAAATTAGGACTTTATTGCTTTTAGTACTTTTTTCTGAGCAAAAATGTAAAAATATTTCTTCTCCAACCATTAATTAATGAGTTATTGAAAAAATCAAATTTTAATATCTCTAATCTGTACTGAAATCAGTTTCTATGAGGAAAATATCCTGCTAAACCATGGAGAAAATATATGAGCCTGACTTAAATTTTTGCATATGGGCGCCCATGTCATCAGTTAATGTTTTTGATGACACAGATCTCGATCTAGTAAATTTTTACTATGCTACATCAAGGAGGAGAAAACCTTATTGGGGAAAATGACCTTAATTTGCATGCCCACCTTAAATATATATTAATACCATGGACATTTTGCGGCACCCCTCTTCTCTTCCTATGGCACCCCAGGGTGCTGCAGCACACAGTTCAAGAACCCCTTTGCTAGAGGGTTTTTTCTTTTTTTTATATTTTTATATTAGCAAATATATGTTAAAATTTTGTACATAAATACATACAGGAGAAGTATGTTAAAAAAGTCATAAAACAGAACAATAAGATACTGCTTTATTTTATGATTCATTCATAAGCAATCTTTGACAAGCATGGAAAAGCATGTGGTTTTCCTTTATTCTCAAAAATTTGGGACCAACTTGCATCAATATAACACTACAAAATTCTGAATTTTTTAACTTTAAGTCAAAATTATCTTATTACTAGGTGAGATTATGATTAAAGTGTATTAAGATTACAAATACAATAATTTGAAAAAAAAAAAAAAAAAAAAACTTGATTATGACTGAAAACTTTGATTACAATAAGAAAATCCAATCAGGGGTCTGTCCAGGATTTTTCACAAGGTCCGTTTTTTGTGAAAAATAAAATAATTTTGTGAAAAATCAATTATTTTTGTGAAAAATCAATTATTTTTGAGAAAAATCAAATAATTAAAAAAAAAAAAATCTTGTAAAAACGAAAGTTTAGACTCTTGAGATGGTGGAAACTGCATCATTGACACTTAAAGTTGAGTGTTTTCTCTCTTTTCTGTTGAGAATATCATTCTTGAGTGTTTTTCTAGTATTTGAAGAGAGGGGGGAAGGCATCGCTCCCTTGGAGATGGGCACCCCTCAAGTATCAATATTTATCTACCATTCTACATCATGTTAAATTATACTAGAAATGTTTTTTGAATAGTATTTAAAATAGCTGTAAGAAAAAAAAAATAGGCAGGGGTTCAGCATTTAACTTTTTAATCCAAGACACTGTTTAAGAGCACAGAGTTTCGTTCAAACCTTATAAACTCCGTGATTTTCACAAAAATAAAAAAAATATTTTATTTGTTTACCTCTTAACTAAGTGTACTAAACATCAGAAATTCGAAAAATCAGATTTCCACAGCGGGTGCAAAGAGATTGCAATCCTCAAAGTGAAGGAATCAAAAGTATAAAAACGGCTTGTAAAATAAATATTTTTGATAAAATTACTTTTGAATTGCATTTTAGAGTCCTATGATAAACATATCATTAATATCTGGACACAGTTGAAGCAAAAATAAATAAATTAATTAATTAAATAAAAAATAAACCATCGATTCAGCATTTTAATTATTGACTCATAAAAGAAAATGGAATTCCCCTTTAAAAACTTGAAATAAGCTTTGTTACAAAAATAAAGAGACTTGTCATTTATTTGCATCCTAATAAAGCAATGTTAGCTTGAAAAAAAGAATAAAATATGATTCTCATATCGGATGTAAAAAGATTGCGTTTTTCAAAATGTAGACATCTATAGAAAAAAATAACGGTAAATAAAAGTTTATTTAAAGTTAATTATCCTTTTTAGTATCGAAAAACCAAACCCATATAACTTTCTCCCAAAATAACAGTTTAACATCGCACCACCAGACACTAAGTGGCGATAAGTTTAAATTTTGTAACCCTATCTGAAGCGATCACATCCGCCCCACCCATACTATCCTTTGCAGTTCTAAATTCATTTCGCTGTATATTATTGATGATTAAATCATGAGTGGGAAGAAAAGTGCTTACTACGCCTATTCACCTATTCAGAGAATGTTGACGCTTTTCCAAAGAAGTTTACAACAACACTGCTGCATAAAACAAACAAGCAAAATTATAAACCTAAACTGACTTTCAGCTGTTAATTTCTTTCAAAGAAACCAACAACAGGCATTATATTTATTTGGCGGTAGTAATTATTTATGGCTTGCAGGAGCATCACAAGAGTGCCGTTTTTTTTTTTCCTTTTGCAAAATTTAGCTGATTTTGTATAAGTTGATTCCTCTAATTTAACTTTAAATATGCTGTATTATTTTAATTTGAGATTTTCTCTTTCAATAAACTATTTGTGAAAGATCCGTTTTTGTTTACCAGAATTTTGTGAAGGGTCCGTTTTGGTTGATCGGATTTTTGTGAAAGGTACGTTTTGGTTGATCGGATTTTTGTGAAAGTTCCGTTTTGGTTGATCGGATTTTTGTGAAGGGTCCATTAATGGACCCAAATTTGCTCTGGCCAGACCCCTGCCAATACAAAGATTATTCAGTAAGTTACCGTTCTATAGCCAGGGCTAAAGCAGAAATACATGAAATACACCGCCATCTCAGTCAATTCCAGCCGATGGCTGCACGAAACTGCAGTCCTCGGCTGGAATTGACTGAGTTGGCGGTGTATTACACAAATTATGATTGTCATTACATGAAAATGCAAGCATTTATAGTCGTTTAGAATTATATAATAAAATTATGATAAATCCGAGTCCAGTATAAACATTCATTTTTTGCAGATACAATACTGCCACGCTTAAAACTTATTCCAGAATAACAAATGCAATAACAAGAAAGTAATGTCAATGAAAAATTTATAAAACACTTCATAAGACATCATTACCGCATGCCCATATATCAACAGGCTTTCCATAAGGATCTTTCTTAAGCACTTCAGGTGAAAGATAACCAGGAGTTCCAGCGAAACCTACGACAATAATATACGAATTAGATCAATGCAAAATTTTTAGCAGTTTTGTAAGAAGATGTTGCTATTTTTTAAACAAGAAATTCATTGAAAAATTCAACCAGTCTTTATGAAAACCTAAAAAAAAAGCACAGTAATTCATTAAAGTTTAATTTCCCCTCTGGTGGAAAAAGTACACTTCTAATTACTTTAGTTCTTTATTGATTCATATTAGTGATGTAAAATACCCGGGTATTTATTTTTAGGGGTAAATATCCGGGTAAATACCCAAAATGGGTAAATACCCGGGTATTTATTTCAAAAATTTATATTCAACTAAAATACTTTTCTGTATGTATTCCATTATGTATATATACAACCAACAATATACAAAACAACAAATTTTTGCCCAAAAATTGTATTTTGATCACATATTTAAAGAATTATTGTGTGAAACAGCTTAGCAATCTAATATGATATTCACATTAAATGTGTTGGATACGCCTAATCAATGTTGATAGCCAAATTTCAGATATAAAAAGCCATTCTACAAAAAGTAAAAAGATTAACTGGTTACAAAAAAAGCAAACATCAATTTTTTAAGGTCCTAGTCTTTTATAACCCAGTAATATGTCCCTGCATGACATAAAAATGTAACGAAATGTCGCTCAATTTATTATTACTATTTATTTACCTATATTTTATGCAGAAATTTCCTCCAAACTTAGTTTAATTGTTCAGGTGTATTCTGCATCACACACACACATATATACACACACACACACACACACATAATATACATAAACATTTAAAATTTTTAATCTTTTATTTTAGGGTTTATGTTTAAAAAAGAAAATAGTCACCTTTTAATACCACCTAAAATTTTTTTGCAAAATGCGCAATTAATAGGGGATTTACCCTGCCTTCGGATAAATATTCAAAAAAATATTTACCTTCCCACCTTACGGGGGAGCAAATGCAAATGAGCAAGGCAACAGAAAAGAATATTTTGCTTTTTTTTTGCTTATTAACGTGAAAACTGTTTCTATATTTTCCATGTTATCACTTAAATATCAATAAAATAAATATCACGATAGTCTTAATAACTTCTCAGTTTATTCTTCCAAACATCCCTCATGCTTCTTTTTTTCTCATTTTGCATATGACTAACTTAGATTGTGATTTTGAAATCCTGAAGTTTATAATGAATTCCTTATACTTCTCCAATTATGACATTGAAAAGAAAGATTCTTTGGTTCACAATATGTTTGTTTAATGATTTCATCAAGTCTTTCAATAAAAAAATATTATAAACTGTGTAATACATATATGAATATATCTGTTTTACCAATTATTTCATATTTAGATTTTTAAAAAAAATCCCATTCACTTTTTTGCAATTTTTGTAAAATACCCAGTTTTTGGGTGTTTACCCAGGCCTTGGGTAAATACCCAAAAATTATTTACAAAAACATAAAAAGGTAACATTATAATACAGTCAAAAAATGCAGTGAAAGATTTATCATAATACAGTCGGACCCCGATTTAATGAACCTCTATTTAACGAATTTCGCAATTTGGCGAATTTTTCTTCTTCCCCGATTAAAATGAAGGCAAAAATCCCCATTTACCGAACAATAAACCCCGAAATAACGAATTATTAAAACAGCCGATTCTTTTTTTTGGTATTGAGTTAGAGAATATTGGATTGTTTTTCAAAAATTACACCCATATTGTCCAAAGCAGAAAAAGACTTCTTGGAATCTGCAATTATTGACGGCCGAGAGCGAGAGATCAACTAACGGATAGTGATTTTGATGCAGTAAATGATAGTGAAATTCCCATTAAAACTTACTTTTTCAAATGCTTTACGTGGCCTGGAAATTGTAAAAATATATCTCATGCAGCAGGCTGCAAAAGACAAAGTATTTTTTTTCTCTCCATAAAGTCGAAAGAGAACTATTTCGAGTCAAGTATCAAGGAAATTATCAAACATCTTTACTCAGTAGTTTAAAATTTCAAATTAACTAGAGTGTAATAAGTCATGGAATGCAGAACAAAAAGTTTACACTTTCTAATTGTGGAAATTTTAGCACAGTTGCTTATTAGGGGTTTTAGGTAAGGTCAGGGCATTTCTTTTAATTTTTTTCACACACCAATATTACAATTAACCCCGATTTAACATATAAAAGTTTCGGTCCCAGTGAATTCGTTAAATTGAGGTCCGACTGTTATAATGCTGCTCATAACAAGCATTTTATACCATCGAAACTATCTTTAATATTTAAGTCCGAAGGTATCTATGTCATTGTAACTCCTCTTGAACACCAGATAATTGACAATAGAACCAGACATTGAGAGATTCTTAATTTTTCGCACATCATGTTTAGGAAAGTTTTGTTTCTCTATGAGATATTAATTAAAACATTAATTTCTCAAGAACATGTTTCTCTCGCTTGCGGCAGAGCCTCAATGGCAGTCTGCCAATTTTTCATTTCAGAGCTTGTTTCTAAAGACCATGTTGATCTTGCCTCGGACTTAGAGCGTCTTGCCCTGCAGTTCATATTTCATCTTTCTTTTTCTTCTTAAAGTATAAGGGATTGAATGATTTGAGTTAAAAGATTTAGAGGACCGTGGTGGACTGGGAATAAAGTGGATCTAGAGGTGCGCTGACCTTAAAATTAGTGTACTCTGCCCTTTAGTTAATGTACTGGCACAGCGGAGAGAAGGGGTGAAGCCCCGAACACACTGCTAAAGGCCTCAAACGCCAAAATACTGAAAGGTCAAAAATAGGGTTCAAACGTAGAAGGGTTGGCAGGTCTAAACCAGTATCAAAAGCAATTTATTTTAAAGAATGCACTAATAAACTAAATGAAATATAAATGCTTTTATTTTTTGAGAGCGAGAGAATGAACAATATATATATTTACCAAATACAATAAAATGATTAAAAGCATTTAGGTTGAAAAAAGGATTTCAATTGAGTTACGAATATATTGTCACCTACCATACCAAGCTTGTAACTCCCCCTGCACTTCAATTGCCAGGCCAAAATCTGCAAGCTTGACAGCAGCACCTTTTGCTTTACTTGCTAATAATAGATTTTCAGGCTTGAAATGAAGTAAATAGATTTTTAAAACATTTATACATTAAATCTTTTAAAATAAATGAAGCTGAAAAATATTTATTACATCAATTCGTCTGAAAAATAAACATACTATTACAACTAAACTATTTTGAAAGAACTACCTAACAAGCAAAAAGGTTTTGTTGAAAAGTGTGCATTGACAAATGATAAAGTAATATGAATTTCACAACGCTCACACAAAACATTATTCGCATCTTTATCGCCAATACATGTAGTCAACAAGAAACAGTTTTTAAATAACAGACACACTAAAAAAACCAACTAAGATAATATTAAATTCAAACATTGAAATAACATTAAAGATCATAATAAGCAAATTAAAAATTAATATTTTATGGAAAAATACACTTAAAAAAATTAAAATGTACTCCATAAAACAGAGCTCAGTGTAATTTGCTCGATAAAATAGATAAATTAAAAAAAGTTATGCAAAAAGAAGATATTAAAGAAAAATAATCATTACCTTAAGATCTCTATGCACAATACTTTTCATATGACAATGGTGAACACTTTCAAGTATCTGTTGTATGCAGTGGCTGCATTATAGTAGAGTACAATCAAAACACAATAAGACATACATACATATTGCTTTTCCAAAATATATCACAAATTACATGAATGGCAGCATACAATAAATACAATTAACGTTTTATAATTATAGATGATAAAATAACAGTAAAATATAATTCATCAGGTACATTTTGTGCATAAAGTATTAAGGCCTAAAAAAGTATGCATATGTTAGTAAATAAACTTTCACTTGAAAAACTTTTATGATCAATTTAATTGCTCTATTCAAATTTAAAATTTTCCCACTATAGCTAACTTATTTAAAATTTTCTATGGAAAAAACTAAATTTTAGCCTCTCAAGTACACAACTATAACATTGATTAGAAACAGATCATCAAACAGTTAAAATCTATTTGAAAATTTCCAGGTTGCAAAAAGCTGGGTGATTTCGGAGGTACCATTTGATGTAAAAAATGTATATGCTTGAATCACTAAATCCATAACTGAACCAAATTAAACCACTTTTGTCACTTATCAATGATAAAAACTAAATAAATTAATCTCAAATAAAATACAGTGGATTAAAACAACATAACCAAAATAAGAAATTATGTAAAACTTCTTGCTTTTAATAAGACCTTTATTGATAATTGTTACTAAAGCCTAGGCTAAAGAAGGAATGGCTACGCTGAAGTCCAAAGAAATTAGCCATTTTGTTCAGATGCCAGGCAGAGTAAGAGGATCATCATCACTTCCCAAAGTTGAGAAGGGAGTTTTCATAAGATAGTAATAATAGTCAAATAAATACAGCAAGTTATTTTACGATTTCAACAATTTTACATGGGACGAATTCTGAGAGAATTGATTATTTTTTTTAGCAAAGCAAAGTACTTTTGAGGAAGAATTGGCACTAATCTGTTTTAGTCTAGAAAGAAATGAAACAAACATATATTTCTTTAAAAAAATCAGGAATATCAGGAAAACTACTAAGTACACTTCATTTTTTCTCTCTTTTTTTTTTTTTTTTGAATTTGAAACAATGAGTTACAATTCTCTCTAAAAGGAGGCATTGATTATGTAACACTTGAAGAAAATTTAAAAAAGAATGGAGTATTGAAACAATAGATGCAGTTCATTTATAAGATATAATAAATGAATCTAATCTAAGTCTACTGCTTTTTCATAAATTTTTGTAAAAAATGAGTATATTTTACTAAAACTTCCTATTTATTATATAATCTTGCTGAAATGATCATTTAAAAATGAATTATCATTAATTTGATTCAAGATGAGGGATTCCAAAAGTATGATTACCATGGGTCTCAGTGACAGCAAATTGGTCCATGTCTATATTAGATGAAACTAAAAACTTAAAAGTGCTTCCTAAAGCTTTTTCTATCTTAACTCAACACCATGCCAAAAACAAATTGCTAACTCGAAAATGCTATGTTTGGTTTCAATAAGGAAAAAATAGAAAATTTCACCTCGCATCAGCTTCACTATAATATTCTCTGGCTACAATGTCTTCAAACAGTTCTCCTCCAGTAACTCTAATAGAAGAAATAAGAATATGTTTTAATTAATGCATTTGGGTCGTTCTCATAAAGACAGTCATTTTGAGCTTAGCTTAGTAAGTTCAGAAAAATTAAAATGGGTGAAATCACATAAAACCTTTTATAGAGACATATAGTGGCTCATAAAAGTGTTTGTACATTTTGAAATTTTTTTGTAAAACCAAAATAACACGAAACTGATTTTGAATATGAAGTCTAATATTTTTTTATATCATTCCTATGTCATTCTAAATAAAACCCTCGAGTTTTTTTCAAAATATTGACGGATCTTCTTTCTGAAATGGGTCAAGAAACGAAGAGTTTAATTAAATATTTTATTTAAATATTTTAAAACCCAATTTTAAACTCTTAAACGAAAATTTAATTATCGGAAACAACTTTGTTTTATATCAAGACAACGATAAGAAGCACACGGTTTTCAACGTTTTCATCTAGTGCCTCAAAAATTGTCCTTAAGTATAGAAAATACCCCTTCAATCTCCAGATTTGAACTTAATGTAACATATTTAGAGATATCTGGAGGCTAGATTATGAAAATACGGCTTTGAAACGAAAATAGAGTTAGAAACAGTAAGACTCGAAGTACAATTGAGCATTTACTCAGAAATTAGGCAGAAAGAAAAAAGAATGTAATCTATTCCCAGACGTTTAAAAGTTGTTGTTGATACTGCATGATATTCTACTAAATAATAACTTAGTAAAAAGTTTGATTATTCAATAATATAGACACATTTTTTAAAGTGTACAAAGACTTTTGTGAGATAAACTTTCCGGCACTTTTTGGTTTTTGATTTAAAAAAAATTAAGTTTAAATATTTTTTAAAAATTTTCATGTTGTTTTGTTGAAAATGGATCATAGATCTTATAATTAAATACCTATTCCGAAATATTAATTCTAACCAATGGATAGGGCCCTATTTCATTGAAAGTCGTAGGTGTACAAACACTTTTGGGAGCCACTGTATGTAAGGGTTTTGTGAGAAAAATATTGGTCATGTAGAATAAAAATAGTTTTTGAATTGCATTATACCCTCACTTAAGCGTCATTAAGTCGCTAGTGAGGTAATGACGAATTCATTGAAATTGAATTCTTTAGTAGTTATTCCTGATTGATATTTAAGTTTATTCTCATACATATATTCTCAAACCAGAAATTTACTTATAAATATTCTATTTTTATACATTATTTTATTTTTTTATAAAAACAGATGTGAGGGAAATGACAAATGCAAAACCCTTTATCGGGTTTTATGTTTCAACATAGATTCCAAGAAAAAATTTCCGACAAATTAAAAACGATGCAATATTGTTCTTGGTTTCCAGCTGTAAATTACAATACTTTTTGCTAAAAAAAAACCTTGAGTTGCGATTCTGGGAAGGAAGTTGACTGTTGTGAGGGAATGACACCAAAAGATGGGGACAAACTTCAAAATAATTACGTGAACTAAATTTTATTAAAAATTTGATATTTTATGGGTATTTTTTTACTTAAATTCTGTAATAATTTGAAATAAAAATTACAAAAATGAACTTTTTGTTTGTTTGCTAAGAAACAATTTTGGCTAATTGTTTACTAACAGTGAAGACAAGTGAGGGAATGGCGTTGGGGTACTTTAAACTTATATTAAATACATTTAAACTAAAATATTGAAATTTTACTTTTAATGGCCTTGTTAAACTCCACCCCGAAAAGTATTTAAACCCCTAAAATATGTATGAGTCATAAAACATTCATAAATTGTTACAGGGACATGAAAATGAGTTTCTGTGAAAATGATCCATTTAAATTTTTAAAATGAACGAAGGTACATAAATGCACAGAAACTAAACTAAATGAATTATAAAATAAATATACATGCACACAAAACTATTGTTTCTCAATATAAAATCTTATTTCTACAAATAACACAGGTTCAATTGTCTTTATGTATATATTTATTTGTAATTATTTTCATAATTTTCGGGAGAAAAATTATCCAAAGAATTTAGGTAGATTTCTAGTAAATATTAAAACACAATTAAACTTAAACATGAAACAATCAGAATACATATAAAAATTGAAAAATACTTACAAATCAAAAATTAAGTAGTGATAACCTTCTTCTTGTATACTATCATGCAGCCGAACTGTAAGAAAATAAATTAATGAATGAAATATAAGAAACGTAATTTCCTTTATGAGAATTTTTCACAGCAATTTATATTTGTGAAAACATTTAAAAGGGGAAATGTTGATAAGTGAATTAGAAATGCATCAATTAATCGATGGAAAACGATAATTGGCAGTGTTCCTTATTTATAATCAACAAATTTGTATCAATTAACTGGCAGAAAAGTTATTTTTTATTGAAAATTACTTAAGTTTGTCTACAACAACTATATTGAATGCAATGAACAGAAAAAGGTAAGAAGGGAAAAATTTAAGAAGAAAAAAAAAATAGGAAGTACCTAAATGCATTTTTTAAAACGTATTTTTCATACTGAATTAAAATCATCAAATATGGCACTAAATAATTTTAAAAAAAAATTGTGATAAAAACTTGAAATAATCTCTGAAAAATGAATGCTTATTTCTGAAGATATTTCATTAATACACATAAGTGTACTGACGATCATTACAAACATACTAACATACTTTAAAAATAAAGACATCATAAAAATGAGATGTTCATGACGTGGGGAATTAAAATTTTTAAACTGAACCTAAGTGTCATAAAACATTAAATATTGAAAAAAAAAGTTGGAAGTAATTTTTACAAATTGTCTTTTTATTTTCAAATTTACTTTTTTCAAACTGATTGTGACAATCGAAATGTGGATTTCAGAAGTTAAGTAGAATAATAAATGTATGAATAAATAAATAAAATACCATGCAATGAAGATTTTTTTTTTTATTTACAGCTTTTCAAAGTTCAATTGTAAACAACTTCGGTGATATTTTTTAAAACTGTTTTCAGTGGAAATAAAAATACACTTTAAATATTTACTCAGTAATCAAAAGTTATAAGTTGCTGCAATGAAATAATTTCTATTCTTGTAACGGATGAAGAAAGATTGCAAAATGTTACAAAATTTTAAACCATTGATGCAATAGAGCAGCAGTCTTAAAATAGTAGCTGTTTGATTTTTCTAGGGAATTAATTGCAGTAAAATGCAAAGTGCAGTGAGCAAAAGTGCAAACTTATTTGTTTCACATTCCAAAATGATAAAGTTATTGATTTGTCAAGTAAAATTAACTGTATGAAAACTACAAAGGTCACAACTTGTACGAACATAAATTTGCCACAAATAACAATACCAAAAATGAGAAAATGTCCAAAAATGTTCACACCCATTCTCTCTCTTTTTGATACAGATGTGAAATATGACACACTACATAACTTATTCTCCTCGCTTTTCCAATTAATATTTCATGTTCTCAATACAGGAAAATGCTAATATTCAATAATAAACTACTTTTAGGCCAAAAAAACGTACAAAAAAAAAAAAAAAAGATACTGACTGTAATACAAAAAAAAAAAAAAGTAAAACCTAAAATTTACTTAATTTCATAACAAAAATCTCCGCTCATGATTTTCAAAAATGAGCCCCAATTTTTCTCTACCACTTCTTCAACATCGCAATTCGCTTTTTGTTACTAAAAGGTACAAAGTAAAGGTCAAGATTCACGGTCGCTACTCTCTAGGTAGCGACCTAGTTTGGAAAAGTGACGACTTAAAAAAACATCCTCAGTCGCCATTTTCCCTCCTGTTGATCCTAAGAAAAAAAATCTTGGGATGAACAGGAATTGTGCACAAACAAAAGAGGGTAGAAGAAAATAAAACGCTTTGGAAGCATACGCCTGAGGATAAACACATCAAAGATCGTTTTTTGATCAGAACGGCAACACTTTTCAATTACGTGTGAAACATAGACGCCATATTTGGTCACTCACAAGATGGAAGTAGGTAAAGTACTTAAGTGCTTAAGTTTGCAATAAACAAAGCAGAATTTGATGTTTATTCAAATGCAAACTAATGAAAATAACACAAAATGTGCTGTAAATCATTTTATTTATTTATTTTTTACTATTTAAAACAGTTTTCTTGAGAAATGAAAAATTTTGTATTTAAAATTTCATCTTATCCTTATTGCATTGGATGCTAATGTGCTAAAAATTATAACAGTTCAATTAAATTGATGTTTCATGAGGATTTTATATTTTATAATTATTTTTATGCTACAAATTCAAAAACCTAAATCTTAATTTTCAGCGTAATCGCCATATTTGGTCACTTCCAAGATGAAAGTAGACAAGATTCTTTAAGGCCTAAGTTTCCAAAAATAGAATTGGATGTTTATTGCAATACCAATGTAAACTATTGAACATTCCACAAAATGTGATTTTTTCCCCCCTGGATAATGAATTATTTTCTTCAAATTTTATTTTCAGAATATTATTTTATCCGTATTGCTTCAGACGTTAATGTGCTAAAAACCGACTCTTTCATCGAAATTATTGTTTTTTGAGGCTTTTTAATTATTAAAATTACTTTCATATTTTAAATTTTTCGCGTAGTCGCCATGTTTGGTCATTCCCAAGATGGAAGCAGACAAGACTATTTAATTGCTTAAGTTTCCAGAAAACAGAATTGGATGCCTATCTCAGTGCAAACAACTGAAAATAATATAAAAAGGGCCAATTTTTTAATTGGTTATTTTCTGTAAAAGTGAAATTTTAACAGCAAAATCTTATTTTTTGTAAATTTCATCAAAAATGCAGTTTTCATCAAAAATGCAGAAACTTCACTTCCACGAAGTAGACGGGTTAAACATCATTCAACTGTAAAAACAAAAGCCATTCACATCTCAAACTCATTTTTCCCTCTCTCGCTCTCCTCTTGTACCTTACTTTTCATAAAACACACAAACACACTGAGCAAGACACTCAGAACTTCAAAAGAATCAACAAAACAATTTGTAGATCGAATTAAGAACGTTTCAGAAACTGCTAAGTTTGGTAAGACCCCATTTGGAGTATGCTTTTCAGTTTTGGTCTCCTTACCTTAAGAAAGACATTAATGTATTGGAAAGGGTTCAAAGGCGGGCTACAAGGTTAATAAGTGGACTTTCCCACTTAGATTATGATTCCAGGCTTAGAAGGCTTAAAATGTACAGTCTTGAGCAAAGAAGAGACCGAGGGGACATGATTCAGCTGTTTAAATTTATTAAAACGAAAGATGTTACGGGGCTGAAGTTTAGCACTGAAAACAGGACAAGGGGTCATTGTTTTAAGCTATTTAAATCTCAGGCTAACATGGATATTAGGAAAAATTATTATTTTAGCAGGTTAGTGGAACCTTGGAACAGCTTACTGGAAGAGGTGGTAATGAGCAAGGGAGCAGACAGTTTTAAGACGGCGATTGATCTTCACTGGGAATTGTAAATTGACTAGGACCAGTCTAGCTGGGCCCAGAGCCTGTTGCTGGTCGTCACATTTGTATTTGTATTTGCTTTTCCAGAGATGTTAACACACTGTTGTTAACTTGTAGGCTTCTTGCTACCAAGCTTCTTGTGCAACAATCTTCAACTTAGAAAAAATAATAAATAAACTCGGTAAAAGTTATTTCTCTTCAAGGGCAGTGTCATTGCAGGGAATCAGCCAATTAGTGCTGAAGATTAGAACATTTGTATGATCGTGGGAAGCGTTTATTTAGATTGAAACTAATGCGTAACTTATCTCAATTAACAGATGAGCAGCAAAGAAGTACATTCTTATTAAGAAGAACTTTGAAGTGTCGCTTAATCATTCATCTGCCCCTTAACACTGGATTCACTCATTTACCAATTCTTACTCACTCTGCTTTAAACAACGGCGTAGCTGGAGTGGTGGTGAGGGGGACAAAACCCCCGAAACATTGGTTAAAAAAAATTTATACGGAGATAGCACCCAAAACTTTTTTTTTCTTAAAAAGAAAAATAAAGCCCGATTTTTCTCTGAATATCACTGTGTTGATCCCTTTCATCACTATTAAAGCTAGTCTAGAATTTGGTTTTAGAACATCAATGTCAAAAAAACTACAAGGGGAGTTCCAGGACTACCTTTGGATTATTATTGAAGTTCACCTGAAATTGCGTTTTTGGAATTTCAATTTCGAAAAATTGCTGGGACAAACCTCTGGACACTGTCTCTTTTTCTAACATTATTGAAAATAGCATACAATCCTGTTTTACAGCTAACTACGAAATCACAAATAAGCTAACTAAAGAAACTCAACTCGAACTTACTCAATACTGAGTAATATAAAAACAGTAATTGCGAATATTTATTATTTTTAAACTTTTTTAATGTATACATGTGAAAGATCTCAAGTTCACAACTAAAATAAATCTAACTTCTTTGGCCAATACTATTTAATAAGAATCTGCACTAAATTTTTCCAGTTTCATTCAAACAACTTCTAAAGGCAAGCCACTATCATTTCAAGAATTAATTAGTGGTAGTTTGTTTCTTTGAGATGTTACAACACTTGCATGACATTTGTAAATGAGGCCAATGCATCAAGTTAATTCAATTACCGTACCCACAGACATTCTGCATAAGCGCAACAAATTAACACCGCCACCACAACTAATGAACTCAATTTACTGTGGTTCACTGAAATTTCCAGAAGGCCAGAGAAATCAAGCTTCATGAATCAAAACTAAAAGCCAGGCCTTCGGCGTAGGCCTTTTAAACACAAGGGGAGGGTGCAGCACTTGCTAACAGCGCCAGTCTGGAAAATAAAATAAGAGGCACCGATTCCGCTCAGAGTCGCAATGAATTTATTCAAAATAGGAATTCGAACATAACCTGAATTCTATAAATCTTTTCACGTGAAATTTTATTATTAACTCACTTTTCAATGAACTCCCTTTTAATGAGATTAACAATGAAAGTTTAACTAATTTGAGTATCGACTTTAAATTGAACTGTAGAAAAGTTTGTTTTCAATTTTCCAGTCGGATACTAATTTATATTTGAGTTATTTTCAAATTATTTGGATTTCTAGAAAATTGCAATAAAATCACTCAAAAGGAAAAGTAGTGATGTACCTGTCATAATGATTTATCCTCAGTTTCGCCGACATTTAAAATCCCTTCCCCTTGAAATATATGAAAATATATGATTGAAACTGAAAAACAGGTGGAAGGAAATTTCGTGTCGGTGAAACTGGGGGAACACTGTCGTACTACTTTAAATTTACACAATCAATAATCATTTCTACTTGATAATCATTAAACTAATTCAAACAAAGAATTAAACCACTGAGAACGAAACTGTAACAATCGCACTGTTTTAGCTCCTTAAATGGCATGAGATTGCTGAAAAAGGAAAAAACAGAAAGTTTATATGAATTAGAAAACAGGACATAATTAACGAAATTTGCATAAAAAATAAAAATTGTATGTCAACTTGATTTTTTTTATTAGGGACTAAATTGGCAGTAGAATTCCAATTGTTTGGAATCAATAAAATTTTTGAAGAAAATAAAAATAAGTTTTCATAGCTGGTGAAGAATAAGTAGTTTTGTGAAACTACGCATCTTGTACTTTAATTCATAATTCTTCAAAAATGTTTTACCCATTTTAATAAAATAATGATAATAAAAATAATGATAACACGTCTTTCGTCTACACTTTGAAGACGATTGCAGAACGCTCTGAACGCAAAAATTTCTATTACTGTTAAAGATTTTTAAAAAATGTGCGTTTCAACACATAGATGAAAATAGAACAAACAGACAGAAACACACGAAAATCAAAAACTGACAATCTACAATTAGCAGAGAAAAAAATAATACAAAAACTACGAATTTAAAGAGACAAATACAAAAAAAAAAAAAAAAGAGAGAGAGATGGGGGGGGGGGGAGGAGGGGGTGACAAAAGTAAAAAAAATCTCAAAATATATATATTTTTTTCCTTCCTTTCTTGTAACAGAATCAAATTTATCAATTGAAAATTATCTTTAAATATCAGCCTGCTATAAAACAGAATTAGTAATTTCACTCACACACACTGCAAAAAATGGGGGGGGGGGGGGAAATCGGAAAAGTAAAGATTTCTTTAAAGAAGAGAAAATTGTCAACAAAGCAGAAACTTGCGGATCCGAGGAAGAATCTCATGCAAGAAATAAAAACAATAAAAAGGCAATCCAGTTTAAATGTATCAATGTATCGCAGTATTTATTTTATTTTTATTTTTTTATTCCTGTCATCAAGAAGCATGCTAAGTGATAGAGTCAGCTTCAATTTCTTTCAGGACCAAGATTTACTTCTGTCTAACCATTCTCAGATGTTTAATCATATGTTGCCCAGCTCTTAGTATGTAGATTCTCAAATAAACAAGCTCTGAAAGGAGGTTATGCAAGCGTAACGATCGTTAAGTGCAAACCTGCTTGTGACGTCGCACAGCGATTCGAGTCATGCAAGTTCAACCATACTCGCATAGCGATATCGCGAGTTACAACAGAACTTAGCGATCGGTCAAACCCTGGTAGCACAAACCATTGGGTATACGAAGAGAAATGGTTTAAAATGCAACATAAAGGTTATAAAATGGTATTACAATTCAAAATGAGTTGAAAATGCATTGCGTTACAAATGCTTTTTCGCTATCGCAACCGACGAACTCGGCGATTTGCGATTGGCGCAAAATTAGCATCAGTACGTAAAACTAGTTTCACTGCCAGCGTGGTGTCAGTACAGGAAAAACGACCACACCATCCGTTCCTTTAGTTAAGTAACGATGCCCGTGCTTAAAATTTTAAAATAAGTCCATTGAGTAGATGAATCTATTCATTCTTAATCGAAGAGAAAAGACTATAGCTAAAACTAAATTGGGATCACAATCATGATTTAGCTTAAACTCCAAGCGTATACCGAGTTGTAATAAAAACGTTCTTATTAGGAGTGCGACATCGATGTCGATGTTTTGGAAACATAGATGGTTTTGTTAAAATATTGATGTTTTACTTTTGATGTTTTTGGAACATCTATGTTTGGGGTTCGATGTTGATGTTCTTGTATTTTAATTGAAAATTATAATAAAATTTGCTCCAATTCGTTAGCTAAGTAATTGAGTTTACACACATTTTAAAAATCAATTTTTTCTGTGTAGAGGATAATTTTTGGGAAGATCACTACGAGATGGTAAGAGATAACTGGAGATTAAAGTCTGTAGTGGAGCATATTCAAAAATGTATGTAAAATATTGATAAAAAGATCGATGTTTTAAAACATCGATGTCGCACCTCTAGTTCTTATCAGAATAACTAATGTCCATCTAAGCTCCTATTATAATAAGAAAAAAGTAAAAATCCTCCTCCCCGAAACAATCAAGATTTTTATTGAAATGCGCATAGAATATGAACAAAACAAAAATCCACTATTCCCTGGACTAAAATGAGAATAATAATAATAATAATAACAATAATAATAATAGTTTAAGAAAAAAAACGCATTACAATTTTAACAAAACAAAAGTTCTGACAGTCCCAACAAATGAATTTGAAATGGTAATGACCTCTGACTTTTTTTCTCCTTTATCATATACATTTAAAAAAAAAAAAAAAAATTAACGAATTCTTTTTACAGTATAGAGAGTAACTGTAAATACCCCGCTTTCCCCCAAACACCCAATTTATAAATCAAGTAAGAAATCAACCACGCTACAACTTGCATTTTCATTAATTAAATAACGCCACTCGTGTATTTTACGGAATTTAAAAAGCAATATTCTGATGAAGGCATTTTTAAAAACAGCAATTTCTTCATGCAGTGAACAAAATTTCTCTCCTTTGAAGATCGTAATTAATTCCCGGTTAAATTAAGCACTGTCGTAAAATACAGAGGGGAAGGGGGGTAGGGGCAAAAGTGCTTTTTGACAAAGAGTATTTCGCAAAATAAAAATACTGATGGTTAAATAATGTTTCGATCCTCATTTTGATAATTAACGCAAAGAGTTTGACAGGTGCCCTTAAAAGCATTGGTAATGAAATCTTTTACATAAAGTTAACATCTCCTTCATTTACATGGCGGCTAATTCAATGAATTGACCAATTAGGGTATTACTATCAGAGATAATTGCATTGTGTGATTGTAAAAGCATGCTTTTTTTTGCAAAGGTCAAAAAGAAAAGAAAACGCATTAACTGTTTCAAAAAGAAAAAGCTAAATTATGACATAGCAAAACCAAAAACTGTATAATAATCGGTAAGACCATTTCTAAAATACTACATCGTGGATAAAGGTGATTTTTATTATTAATAATAGAAATAAAATAAGATTCTGCCCAACGCAAAACCCATGTGAGAAACATGGAACTATTTGTTCAAAGTTCTAGATTGATCGGAATAGAAAACGTCAAATCAAACTTCAGAATACAGTAAAACTCTTCAAAAACTTTGGCTGTATTGATGCATAATATGTTCTACAAACAGTAATAAAAAAATGTAAACAATATAGTAAAAATTTGTATTTTTGCCCAACAGAACTTAACATCAACAAAGAACAAGCGCATGCACGATAAAGAAAGCGCAAAGATAAATAAATTAATTAATAAGCAAATAAAATAAAAGCAACTGAATCCAAATTTACAATTTTTCGACAAAAAAAAAAAAAAAAGTCATTGGTATTCGCTTTTTGCTACGAAAGTACATGTTCTTGATTGATTCACGGATAATAGAGAATTTACTGTAATGTTTTTTTACCTTTCCCTTTTTCTCCGTTTTCAAAACTTATAAAAAATTTTAAAAAAGAAATTTTTAAGTTGGATAATATAACAAGAAACATATGTCAGAGTAATACTAGCTTTTTTTTTTTTTTCTTTTTCAAACGTTTGGTACTTTTGACTCTAACTGCAGCGAAACATCTTAGTTCATTAAGCCACCCAGACAGTTCACATATTCTGAAACGTCTGGAGATAATTGTTAAGGAAGGTAATAACTTGGTATACAATTACGTAGCAGCAAACACTGAACGCATTGAACGCAGGAAGATTGGCGAATGTTGAAAGTGAATGGGCAAACGTTGTTAGCGCTACGCAAAAGAAAAATATCCCTCGCGTTTCGATTGCAATTTGCAGTTTGTCTAGAAAAATTTATAGTTAACTTTTTTTTTTTTAATTTTACTCTCAGTTTTTTTTTTTCACCCGCTTTCTCTTTTGGTTGGTGGTCTCGTTTGCCCATGGAAGTGAGCCGAAGCATCCGAGATTTGGTTCACTAGAGAACATCTTGCTCTTAAAAAAAAGCTTAAAAATTATTAAAAAAATTGTTACATGATTGACTTTTTTCATGTTGTTTTTCAAGCTACGACTTCATCAGCGAAACAAAATTTCTAGTAGTTGTATTTTAACCATGTTCTACATAACAAGGTTAGCCAGAGAAAATTTCTCAATTTTTAACTCAACATTCTATTCACCATTCTTCAAAAAAAAAAAAAAAAAAAAAGTTGTAAAAATACTTTATTTTTGTAGTTTTACTATCTCACTGAAACTTATGTAGTTCAGATAAACGGTATTCGTAAGCTTGATCAAAAAATTAACTCAGAACCCCCCCCCCCCCCTTTTTTTTTTGCCAATCGTAACTTTATTCAGTACGAATTTGGAATATGCACGCTGAGCGTGCCAGTTGTAATTAAATTTTGATTCACCCAAAATTATTCATAAAAAAATAAACGATTTAAACTAGCACGAGCTAATTAAAAAGTTTTACGCATGAAAGCAAAAATGAATGAAAGTTTCATTTTTAGCTAAGTATTTCTGAAATTTTTTATAAACCTTTCGGAAAACATTATAGATCACACCGTATGTATTGACAGCTTGAAGATTTGACCAAAATATTGCAGGAAAGGTTAAATACATTAAAAATCAAGAAACGAAGCTATAAAATCTACAGCTGGGGGGGGGGGGGGGATCCGATCTATTTACGGCAAAGTTGATCGAGAAAACGTACCCAAAAGCAATGTATCCCCATAAGTGTAAACGTAAATAAAACTCTTAACCAAAGACAGAATTAAATTAAATTTTGGTCAGCTCATTGGCGTATCTGGCAATATCCATCTCTGTTTCTAGAACACTCAGGCTAGGGGCGTCAAAGAACAAGGCCGCATGATTAGCTCGAGGCTAAACACCTCAATACACCCCTTAAGCGAACTTGGTGCTCATTTCATCAGCCATGATCAGCTACTTATTTTTTAGACCGTAATGCTACCTAAATCAGCAATCCCCCCCCCCCCTTCCTTTCGGAAAATTTATAACAGTGATACTACAAATTTGAAAAATTTAATTCGTGGGTAATAAATTATCTAATTTAGAAAAAAGAAACGAAAACGATGAAAGTATTTATTTTTTGTTCGCTTAATCAAACTGATCTCGACTAACGCAAAAACCTGGGGCCAATTTCTACTTTCCTTGATAGGACTTAATTACTGACATTTTTAACAGCAACAGTTGAGCAAAATACGGACTTATGACGCCACTATTAATAAACAACTAGTCGACCCGTGCGGAACTCCGCACTGTGCTTCAAATCGTTTCATAAGGCATTTCGCTCTTTAAGAATTTCAAAGGAAGAACATTATGAAGAAGAACCGAAAAAAAAGTAAGCGCAGAAGAGAAGGCATGTAATTTAAAGACATCAGTAACAAAACCTCGTTAAATACAACGTTGTGATAATTTGATCATAGCTCCCCTTTTAATCGTACATATTTTCAATGCAAACATAAATGTCATTAAAAGTGTGGCTGAGTGGTGACTCGTGAAAAAGCAATAATTGTGCATGTGAAAAAACAGGTTGTGGCAAATACAGTCCTGCACATGTCAGCATCTGACGGGAAAAAAAGAAACATTAAAGAGATATTTATTGGCACGTATTCGAATTGGCGCCATTCTGACTAACAGCCCGACACCCCAACAAACCTAGCAATTGCGCCTTCCTTTTCGAAAGCTATTCATTGAAGGAATGAGTAGTAAAAAACAGCAAAAATGCTTTTTGCCAAAAAAAAAAAATAATAATAAGATCATGCGGGCCGTGGTAGCCTGATCGGTAGGGCATTGGACTCGGGGCCGGAGGGGCTCGGGTTCGATCCCCGCTGGTCGAAAACCCACCGTCGTCATTAAAGGGGACTGGGCGACGTTAAATATGCTCGTGGTCTCAATGTCCTCCAAGTGAAACGATACCTCTGGGGGTGCTAGTACCAGGTAGCTATTAGCTCTTGGACTAGTTCTAAATTCTCATTAACTGTTCGATCCGGTGATGGTGCTGCCATCTATCGGTATATAAAATAATGGAGGCAAGGCACTTAGTATGCAGTCCTCGACATAAATACAGTTGCAGTCGGTTGTGACTCTTGAATAGAATAGAATAGAAGATCATGCATCTGTGTTTTGTCATTAACCAGCATGATACGATTTAAAATTATTCGCAAAGCATGGAATTTGATTAAAGAATGACGAAGATCTCACGTAGCGATTGAAACAAACATTCTAGAGAAGTAATAAATTTGATTGAAAATAAGTGTTTTTATCTTTGAATATTGAACTATTTCACATAGAAGGTTGCTTTAACCGTTACGGCTTAAATGCCCTCACATGTTTCTCTTTTAATCGAACACTTAAAATTCAAAACCAAAACCAGTTGAACCGAGTCCGTTCTTAAGTGTAATTTTTCGAACGTAGACAAAATGTATTTTTTTTTTCAGCAGAAAGCAGAGGAGTAGAAAATAATTTCTTGCTAATGAAGTAGATAATACTTTTAATGCTTTATATCGTATTCGCGCGAATAAAAAATTAAAGGTTTACTGAGTGAAACTCGTAGTTTTAATCGGGCGTAGTATTTTTTCATTTGTACAAAAGGTCGAACACTGCTATTAGAAACATCTACATTTTAGCATACAATAAAAATGTTTTTCTGCACAAAAAGGATTTCTTTAGGTAAATCTAATACTTTTTTATGCTTACATTATGTTAAGTGGTCTGGATGTAGTCAAAGAACACAGTTCGATTAACAATCAACTTATCCGAATGATAACTGTAGCCTGCATAAAGGAGTCGAAACACCAAGTAGCATTCCCACTGCATTTTATTAGGTGTGTATGTTATGAGCACATGTAATGCGTAATACTAATATAAATTTGATATTATGTCGGACAGCCCAAGCTTGCCCGAAGTTCAGATAGTTTATAGCCGAACGCTCTACCGAAAAAAACTTATCAATTAAACCGAACAACTAAGTCCAGTGCTGTTAAGCTTTATTAAAATATGAACACACACACAAAGGCTATTTTCTTTTTTTTTTTTTGCCGAAAGCGACGTAAAAAATGGAAAACTGCATTAGAACTTTGCTTTAAAAATTGCATAAGAACTACAGGCAGCATCAAGGTTTTGAAACAGCAAGAGGCGATTTCGAAAACTTGAATTTTCGACCGTAAGTCTTTTTTTCGTCATTGGACAGCCTGATAAGTTTTAAAATGAGAGGGGATTAATATATAAGATAAGATATTGAAAAAAATGTTTTTATTTTTGAAAATTTTTACAATTTGTTATCGCAGGCTGCTTAAACTGTTATAACTTAGATGACAGCACGTGTTCATCATTTAACAGCACGGTTAAAATACAAAATAAATTGAACTATGCTCTTTTTTCAGCGTAGCTTTTCGAATGTAGTAAAAATGTGATAAGCTATTTGTTTTTTTAGCAAAAAGAAGAAAAAATATATATTTTACCCTTCAAATTGAGGTAGTATTTTATTTATTTGTACAAAGAGTCAAAAACTCATTAGAAGAATATATATTTCAATATACGATTTATTATTTTTTTTCTGAACAAAAAACAATTCTATTGTAGTCTGAAATCTTAAACCTGTTACTTATATTTTCGCTTACATTATGCTTTAATTTTCTTTCCAGAGCCAAAGCTTCTAAAAAAAACGTGCAATTTCGAAGTAATTTAGCACAAAATCACTGAATGTTTTCATATCAGCAAGGAGCATTTCCTTCTCATTTATTCTATTCCCTCATAGTTGTTATTCATTTAATTCAGTGTTCATGTAATGCGCGATATTTCTCTAATTTTTTTGTTGCAGATTGTCCGGACGTGGGCCCGAACACGTAATCTCCTGGTTACGAAGAGAACGCTCTGCCGATCAAGCTACTCAGCTCTGTCGGTCATAGCGCAAATTAAAGTTATAAGTTTGACCGAAAACCTTATTCTGGTTCTTTAAAACAGGTTTTTCGGCTAAAAGAAACAATTTTTAGACCTTGGGTCTATTTTTCGTCAGTAGCCAGCACCATAAGCTATAAAATTAGCCGTAAATCAAAGAAATCGATCAAGAATTGAGGGAAATTTGGCGTAGAAACCAAAATCAGGCTACAGAAATAATATATAAGGATAGCCTAACCCGTAGATTTATTTTGGAAATATCTCAAACAGGTCATTTCATATCAAATGAACCATCTTCTGTCTTCAAAAAATCTTGCACATTGCTTCAATATATATGACACTGAGTTTGATAACGTTTTAGACGAAAAATGCTAAATATAGAGCAGTAAGAGCATGTAAGTTTAGAATCAAAAAGTTTGTTACTGCATCGTGCAACAAGTAGTAACGTTTGAAGAGCCAAATAATAAAAAATACTAAATGGTTATTTGTTCTCCTAAGACAATTTGTGCAAAGAACAATTTTGTGCTTCGCAGAAGAAATAAAATTTTGAAGCTCACAAAGATAAACTCATTATAGAATATTTCGTTTTTATATGCTTATAAATCATTTCCTACAGCGATACGATCAAAATCTTATGAGGTTGTAATTCTTGTCTGAAAACCTGAACACCTTTATTTACATTAAATATCGAATATACACACTATATGACCAAAAGTATTGGGACATTTTCAAAAATTCACATTTTTAAGGATTTCTCCAGGAATAAAAGACTAACTCTTGCGTTTTGGGGGTCAGTAACAAATTGAGAATAACAAAAATGGTTTTTGGTCATCAATCGTCGTAAATAGCTGGTAAATTCCAGAAATTAATTAGCTTACTATTCATAACCTTTTTTCATACTTTTGAGAAGGTATCACTGATATTCACGAAAATATGAGCATTTCTTTCAAAATTAAATTTTATTTGAAGATTTTTGGCTCTCAACACACAAAAGTTGTTCATCAAAGCTTACGAAACTTTCAGAAAACTTGACAGCATAATACCAAGAGAAGCATAATACCAAAATTTGAAATTGAAACGTTGAAAATTTGATAAAATATGGACATTTAAAGCAATTAATTCATTACTGCGCATGCGCGAAAGATAGCAATTCATAACTTTCATCATCAAATACCCAACTAGACTTCTCAACTCATAAAAAAATTCCAGTTCAATATCTCAAAAATTTAGAAAGTTATCAGCAAACTAATGAGCCGAATTTGAATAACTCTTAGGCTGCGAATCGCGAGGGATCGTTCGCAAATAAGCTGTTTTCATCATGAATCACACTGAACAATTGCAAGCAAATGTTACAAACACGAACGACCCCTCACGATTCGTCGCCTACCCAAGAATGATTGAAATTCGGCTCTTTAAATCGCTGATAACTTTCTCAAATTTTAAGATATTGAATTGGAAATTTTTTTATTAGTTGAAGAAGTTAGTTGGGTTTTTAGATGATGAACGTTATAAATTGCTATCGTTCGTGCATGCGCAGTGAAAAAATTAATTGCTTTAAATGTCCATATTTTATTAAATTTTCAACATTTCAATTTCAAATTAAGGTATTACTAGTCGACCCGTGCGGAACTCCGCACTGTGCCTCGAATCGTTTCATAAGGCATTTCGCTCTTTAAAAATTTCAAAGGAAGAACATTATGAAGAAGAACCGAAAAAAGTAAGCGCAGAAGAGAAGGCATGTAAAGACATTAGTAACAAAACCTCGTTAAATACAACGTTTTGATAATTTGATCATCGCTCACCTTTCGGTCTTACACATTTTCAATGCAAACATAAATATCATTAAAAGTGTGGCTGAGTAGTGACTCGTGAAAAAGCAATAATTGTGCACGTAAAAAAACAGGTTGTGGCAAATACAGACCTGCCCATGTGAGCATCTGACGGGGAAAAAAGAAACATTAACGAGATATTTATTGGCACGGATTCGAATTGGCGCCATTCTGATTAACAGCCCGATACCCCAACAAACCTAGCAATTGCGCCTTGCTTTTTGAAAGCTATTCATTAAAGTGAATGCGTAGTAAAAAACAGCAAAAAAGCTTTTTGCCAAAGAAAAAATAATAATAAGATCATGCCTCTATGTTTTGTCATTAACCAGCATGATACGATTTAAAATTATTCGTGAAGTATGGAATTTGATTAAAGAATGACGAAGATCTCACGTAGCGATTGAAACAAACATTCTAGAGAAGTAATAAATTGGAATTGAAAATAAGTGTTTTTATCTTTCAATATTGAACTATTTCACATAGAAGGTTGCTTTAACCGTTACGACTTAAACGCCCGCACATGTTTCTCTTTTAATCGAACACTTAAAATTCAAAACCAAAACCAGTTGAACAGAGTCCGTTTTTTAAGTGTAATTTTTCGAACGTAGACAAAATGTATTTTTTTTTCAGCAGAAAGCAGAGGAGTAGAAAATGATTTCTTGCTAATGAAGTTGATAAGGATTTTAATGCTTTATATCGTATTCGCGCGAATAAAAAATTAGAGGTTTACTGGGTGAAACTCGTAGTTTTAATTTGGCGTAGTATTTTTTCATTTGTACAAAAGGTCGAACACTGCTATTAGAAACATCTACCTTTCAGCATACAATGAAAATGTTTTTCTGCACAAAAAAGATTTCCTTTAGGTAAATCTAATACTTTTTTATGCTTACATTATGCTGAGTGGTCTGGATGTAGTCAAAGCTTAAAAAAAGGAAGAACATCATTCGATTAACAGTCAACTTATCCGAATGATAACTGTAGCCTGTATAAAGGAGTCGAAACACCAAGTAGCATTCCCACTGCATTTATTTTATTACTTTTGTATGTTATGAGTACATGTAATGCATAATACAAATTTGATATTATGTCGGACAGCCCGAAGTTCAGATAGTTTATAGCCGAACGCTCTAACGAAAAAAATTTATCAACTTAACCGAACAACTAAGTCTAGTGCTTTTAGGTTTTATTAAAATATGAACACACACACAGGCTTTTTTTTTTTTTTTTTTTGCCGAAAGCGACGTAAAAAATTGGAAAACTGCATTAGAACTTTGCTTTAAAAAAAATGCATAAGAACTACAGGCTGCATCAAGGTTTTGAAACAGCAAGGGGCGTTTTCGAAAACTTGATTTTTCGACCGTAAGTCTATTTTTCGTCATTAGCCAGCCTGATAAGTTTTAAAATGAGAGGGGAATAATATATAAGATAAGATATCGAAGAAAAATGTTTTTATTTTTGAAAATTTTTACAATTTGTCACCGCAGGCTGCTTGAACCGTTATAACTTAGATGGCAGCACGTGTTCATCATTTAACAGCGCGGTTAAAATACGCAATAAATTGAACTATGCTCTTTTTTAAGCTTAGCTTTTCGAATGTAGTAAAAATGTGATAAGCTATTTGTTTTTTTGCAAAAAGAAGAAAATATATATATATTTTACCCTTCAAATTGAGGTAGTAATTTTTTTATCTGTACAAAGAGTCAAAAACTCATTAGAAGAATATATATTTCAATGTACGATTTAATATTTTTTTCCTGAACAAAAAAACAATTCTATTGTAGTCTGAAATCTTAAACCTGTTACTTACATTTTCGCTTACATTATGCTTTAATTTTCTTACTGAAGCCAAAGCTTTAAAAAACGAGCAAAAAAAAAAAAAAAAAAAAAAAAAAACTTTATTATGCAGAAGTTATTTAGCACCATGTTGCATCAAGTTTTCATAACAGCATGGAGCGTTTCCTTCTCATTTATTCTGTTCCCTCATATTTGTTATTCATTTTATTAAGTGTTCATGTAATGCGCGTTATTTCTCAAATTTTATGATACAGATTGTCCGGACGTGGACCCCGAACACTTATTCTCCTGGTTACCATGAGAATGCTCTGCCGATCAAGCTATTCAGCTCTGTCGATCATAGTGCAAGTTAAAGTTATAAGTTTAACCGAAAACCTCATTCTGGTTCCTTAAAACAGGTTTTCGGCTTGAAAAAATTAATTTTTAGACCGTGGGTCTATTTTTCGTCAGTAGCCAGCACCATAAGCTTTAAAATAAGGTGTAAATCAAAGAAATCGATCAGGAATTGAGGAAAATCTGGCGTAGAAACCAAAAACAGGCTACAGAAATAATATATAAGGATTGCTTCTTTTGTATGCTGTCAAATTTTCCGAAAGATTCGTAAGCTTTGATGAAAAAGTTTGCGTGTTATGAGCCAAAAACCTTCAAACAAAATTTGTAGTTTTGAAAGAAATGCTTAAATTTTCATGAATATCAGTGATACTTTCTCAAAAGTATGAAAAAAACGTTATACATAGTAAGCTAACTAATTTCTGAAATTTACAGCTTATTATTCTTAGCTATTTACGATGAATGATGACCAAAAACCATTTTTGTTTTTCTCAATTTTTTACTGACCCCAGAAACGCAAGGGTGATATAATTTTATAGCAAAATGACAGCTGGAGCATACTTTTTATGTGACACAAGTTTCAAAGCAATTGGTCTCTTATTTCTTGTGAAACCCTTAAAAAGGTGAAAAGAAAGTTTTTTGAAGAGTGTCCCAATACTTTTAGTCATATGGTGTATATATATATATATTAAAAAAAAACTCGAATGAAAAAAATTAGAAAGTATCGATTTTTACTGATAATATTAATTGTATCACAGAGAGTAAAGAAAAAAGAAAGAAATTCTTCACTCATAACATCTTTTAAACATCATAAAGTAAAAACAAAATTAAAACTCTTTAAATTTTAGGCATACGTAACACCACTCAATTTTTCAGACAGACAGGAGTCAAATTGCGAACTCGAAAAAAAAACAAAACCGCTAAAAGTTGTACGCAGTTTATATTGATATTTACGCAAGCTGTGGGAACTTTCATCCCCTTTTTAATCGTATGCATGTACTGTGCGGAACAGTCAACAAACACTTGAAAGGGAGGAAGGGTTATTTCACCATTCCCCCCCCCCCCCCAACCTCCAGCCGATTTGAAACACGAGAAGCTATTTTCCTAACTTGAGCATGGTTGCTATGGGAACGCTCGCTGCAATACGAGCACGGGCAAAATAAAAACGAAAATGATAGAAAAGAAAACAGACCACACGATCTGCCGTCAAAGTGATTAGACGGGGGAGGCATCATATCACGCAACGGGAAAAATTATTTAGTCTTTCTCTTTTACATCAATTATTTAACAGCATTCAAATGCAATTATAAGCATCGTAATCATTTTATTGATCTTTATTAAACAAATCGTTTTACATTAGAGTCACTCAGAAGACAACATGGCAAAAATAATTACAAAGCACTTTTACACAAGCTTCTACGCTTCAGGTCACAAACAATATTGCTTAGTGAAAGGAAATAACTTTTATACCATTGAGATTGAGCAAAAAAAAGGGGGGGGGGGGGTACCAAAATTGGGTAAAATCTAAACTAGCAATTTTGAATAACGCCATTGTACAAATCAAAAGGGGGGGGGGGGAATGATGTGAAACAATTTTGTTAACGTAGAGCTTCAAGATGAATGAACGTGCAAATGAAGGATATCATATGGGACTGCCCGGGGTACACAAATGATTTTAAAAATGATATTAATGATGTTACCCCCCCCCCCCCCCCATATTTTTGATTTTATTCCTAGATTTGCCAAAAAGTGTCATACCTTACCATTCTTCCTAGTCACACTTACGCAAAATATAGATAAAACCGTACCTGCAATTTTAAAACAAGCAAGGACCGCGCGCTAAGCATTCGCTACCGTGGCAAATGCGATTAAAACCGATTCTGAATAGGGAAAAAATAATGGCTGATGGAAACATCCCGAAATCCCCCCCCCCCCCGCAAAAAAATAAAAACTTTAAAGTTACCGAAAAAAAAATTAATGTTAAATATATAAGTTTATAATTAATTTGAATTCTGAAATTTTGAATTCAACTTATGTTTTACGCAATCACGTGTTGCGACAGGACCCTACTCATTGGTTACTACTCTACTCACTTGTTTCTAGAAACGGCTCCTGTCCCTCCTCTTGGGCGGTTACGTGTGTATAGTTGTGTATGTGTAGGCTTGTGTGTGCACGTAGACCTGTGTGTATGTACGTTGGCGTGTGTGTATGTGTGTGAGTGTGGATGAGCGTGCATGTGTGTAGGACATGGACGCCACCGACTAGGAGCGGCTATCGGGGGACGGAGTCGCGCCTGCAGGTGACGGCGGGGGTTGAAAAAGGCACGGACATCAAAGACGGTCAAATGAGAACAATAAGCAATCGTGATTGCTCAAAAAAATCTTCTAAATCCTTGAAATCAGGTCAAAGGAGAGTAAAAAAATCTGCAAGAGAAAAAATTATATAAATAACGCCTATACCAGTTGAGAATCCAATCGGGATCACTGCCCAATGAGGGAAACACCGACTGTAGAATGAAAATTAAATGTGCTATATATTGTTATTAATTGTTCTTTTTTAACTTAAGTGTACGCAGCATCTTTAAAATATAAGTGACTAGCAGCATTGCCTGGCTTTGCCCGGTCTGGTCTACCTTGAAAATAAAAATTGTGTCAAGTGACGTATATTCAACAACCAGGCTTAAATAAATAAATAAAAAACATCGTGTAAAATTTCCCTCCCAAACAATTCGGAACTCCAGCGCTCGAATACGCTACCTTGCGGTGATTTATAAAACTGCGTCTGCACCTAAAACATTGCCACGTTGCGCATCACGTGTGTCTGTTGACGTAAACACAGGCAGTTTGTTCTGAGTATTTATTAACGCAATCGATGTGTCTTAGTTTGCTTTCAGCTACAGAAATTAATTCGTCCCTTAGTAGTATTCTCGAGCTTCTCAAAATAATGTTAGTTTTTCTTATTTCTTTCAAAAAAGTATTAAATGGTGGAAGCGTAAACAAGAAAAGTCTGGATTAACAAAATTGGATAACGTAATACCAGGTAAAATTTTTTATTGTTTTGTATGAATTTGTAAGAATATGAGTTTTTTTTAATCTTAAATTAATTAACTAATCATATTTTACAGCAGCATTTAGTTGGAATGGACAGTATGCAAAATATTTTCTTGAATTTATTATCGTAGAACAAAATGAAAAATGTTTAACCGAGAAAGAATTTACTTTATTCCTTTTATTCTCAGCTGAAAGGTTTCGCCAAATTTGTTTAGGGTTATAGTAGTTTTAGTATTGTGCAAGCAAAGTAGCCTTGGCGAGTTTTTCGCATTTTTAGTTAAACCATTTTTAATTTTTATCATGAGTGGAATAAAATGATAGTAAGATTACAGAATTCGATAAGCAAAAAGAAATAATGGTCAATCAACTGAAAAGAAAACTACCACCATATATAAACTGTGAGTACACATTTTATTTATTTTGTTCTGAGTGAATTTGAATCAGTTTTTCAATTCGATGGAAAAAAAAACGAACTTAACAACATTGACTGGACACTTTTCCTTAACCTAATTCCACATAAATGATTTAAATAACCTTTGTTACTACAGTATCCTACTGAAATAGACAGTATGCAAATAAATTTTCTTGAAAATATTTATCGCAGAACAGATTGAAAAATCCAGAAAGAACGTTAAGAATTTGAACAATAAAAAATAAAAGTTCGCCAAAAATCTGTTTATAGGCTTATGGTTTTAAAATTATGTGAAAGAATAATGTATCTTGACAAGATTTCGCATATCAGGTAAATCATTTCCATGACGAATGAATTAAATGCATGATTTCTTTGGATATCCAATCATATAGTCATAGAAATAAATTATCTAGTGTTAAACGTTACTCTTGACAGTCTGCCACGTATGTGCACTATGTGACAAAAATGTCAACAAATGCTGGAAATGTCACGAAACTGAACTTAATATGTACTAATGTATAGAAAAAACGGTTACAAAATGAAAATGCCGTTCGAAGCGAACCAAAAATTTATGAATTCCGAATTCAACATCGTGAAAATTGCTGCTTCAGAACAACTTACTGTGGTGTTCTGCATTAATTGTTTACTTTCGTAATACTTTTTGGTTTCTAATCTCTTTCTATATGGGTCAGAATAACCAAAAGACTTTGAAAAATCTTTTCAAATGAAATAAAGCGAAAAAATCATACATACGAACAAAAATCACAACACTTTTAGCATTTTCTTCGTTACCACATGCGTTTGTTTTAGTTTTCAATTCCGCCATTAGACAGTGACTGCAGTGCCCCCTATAGTTCGTTGGAGTTGCGAATGACGACAGATATCAAAATACTTTAAGAAATTAAATCGAGAAAGATGGATTTAAAAGCAGCAACAATGGAAACACAAAATAAATTAAATTTAAGGAACTAAAATGCGAAAGAAAATAGTTAACAGTTTGAATGGAAATGAGGTTTTTTGAACTTGATTTAAAAAGGAATGTAACTTTTTTCCCCTTCGAGATAGAAGCTTAGTTTTTCGACCATAAGTCGAGATGGATCTGGAGTAAAAATATCGCTTTTTCCAACAGTGTCAAAAAGAAAATTGTGGGACAATTTCTTCACTTTTTACTGACAGGTTTAATGAAGAAAGTAGTGCCTTAATTTCAGCTAAGCCTAAAATAAATTCCGAATTAAAAGTGCAAATAACTCCCGTCGTAATTAAGTTAGAACATTGAAACAAATTGCGTTGAAAGCGGAAAATTCTACTCTTTCCATCCAACGATATGTAATATTAATATGTGCAAGTAATTTTTCACTCCCATGTTTAGAATTTACGTGAAAATGGGGCCTAAATCGGAATAATAAAAAAAAGGAACTACCCATAGAATTGTTTTCGAACCGGTCTGCAAACATTTCCGGTGCTAAAAACAAAGATCCCGTGAAAATTTCAGCGATATCGGTTGGGTAGTTCTCGAGTTTTGTGCGTTTAAACAAACAGATGCCTTTTGGAGACTTCATTACTATGTAGAGATTTCATTAAAGAAGAAAAAACAAGACGTTTTCTGATTGCAGTTTTCCCTTTATGTGTTTTTTGAAGGTGACGGTGTTTTTCTTTGTTTGTACCCGATGGCCAGAAGACCCCATAGCACCTACAACCCTGAAACTTGGCACAAAATTCGAACGTACCCCGGGGGTCTGCACCTAGAAGCCCGAATTCTAAATTTATAATTCGTTTTCTTACAATTAATCAAGCTGAAATTTCACGTTTTTTGCCTAATTAGGGGGTAAAAAATTCCCTCACCCCCTAACATTATATGTCGTTGGAAAGAGCTTTCCTTTCTGAACAAATGATGTTTGTTCCATTTCTCTCACTTAATTAGAACAGGAGATATAAGTAATTCTAATTGCGATCAACTTGATTTTTGTTTCTGCAGTGACGTCAGCTACGGTATACGGTTGCGTTCGAATAGTAGAACCGGTGAATTCTTGATTAGGTTATTGCGCAGTTGTCATTTTTGTTAAATTCATTGAGCGAATGTTAATTGATTTTCTTTTTAATTTGAAAGTCGCTAGGCAAATTTGGCGATAAACAATGTAGTTGCGGATTATTTGTTTATTTCGCAAAATATTTTAGATTTCAAAGGGTTGCATTCAGGTTTTCAAAGTGTGTTCACCCATTTCAGTTAAAAAATATGATTACTGATAATTTGACATCAGACGGGGGAGGGGGTATTTTTTTTAATTCTAGAGTTTTTTTTTTCCCCTTTTCTCAGACGATAGCTTTTCTACAGTTAAATTTTTCATACGGGGTGCGGGATTTCCTTCTTGTCCAAGATGTACCAAGTTTTTTAACTGTGTTGTTTTTCTGCTGGGGAGTTGAATCCTTTTTCGTACGGGATACGGGATTTCCTCTTTGTCCAAGATGTACCGTGATTTTTAATCGCAATTGCTTATCGGCCTGAATTCGTTTCGATCGCTAATTGAGTGGGTTTCTACAGTGCGGTCACTTTCGCCGGACGTTTCGTATCTATTTTATGTTACATATTTGCGTACTTAATTTGGCGTAAAAACAGGGTGGAGGGGGAGTGGATTTTTTTTATTCAAAGGACTTCCTTTAAATTCTTAGCACGGGCATAGCTGTGCGGGTACAACTATTAGTAAATAAAAGTAAGGTTTTAAAGAAATTCTGGAAGGAAGTCTGTGGCGGACGTGCGTCCAGGAGACCTCGTAGAACCTACAGCCTTGACATTTTGTACAAAATTACTTCGAACCCCGGGAGTGTGCACCTGGGGCTTTATTTTTTTAATTTCGAATTAGTTTTTTTTTTTGTAATTATTTTTTTCAGCTCAAATTTTGCATAAATAGCCCATTATTGCCTATTAAAGAGGTGAAAAATTACTTGCACACATTAATATTATATATCGTTAGAAAGGGTAGAATTTTCTGCGTTCTACGCAATTTGTTTCAATGCTCTAACTTAAATACGGCGGGAGTTATTTACGTTTTCAGCTCGACATTTTTTAGGTTTAACTAAAATTTAGGCACTACTTTCTTCATAAAATCTATCAGTAAAAAGCGAAGGAATTGTCCTACATTTTTCTTTTTGACACTACTGAAAAGAGCATTTTAAAACCCGGGGTAGGGGTTCTTTTTGATCCAAAGGGAGCTCATAATGCGTTTTTAATCTGTTTCTTTCTAATCGACGATTTAAATCTTTGCGAATCAAATAAGATTGCGAAGCAATCTTGGGGGGTTGATGAGCGTCAATGAGCAGGGGGCACAGCCCCCTAGTTCAATTTAAAAAATATCATTGAAATTTATTAAAATTCATCTCTTTGGTCAATGATTTTGCAATTTTATGAAGACTTTGCTAAATTGGGGGCAATTATGAAGCCAATTTGGGGGCTAACAATTTGAAATCCTTAGCGCAGACAAGAACAAGATACTAAGAGATGTTTCATATTTTAGAATCTAGTTGAAGTGATATATCGATGTGGAGGGGGTGGCGGATAGAGTTATTACATTCGAAACAAAAATAATTCCTCTTTCCATCTCATTTCACTGCATGCGTTCGTTCTTGTAAATATGTAAATTAGATCAGAATGTCAAATGAGAGAAAATTATAGACGAGCTGTTTACTTTTGGTTGAGATGAGATGCATTGTTTTCTTCCAAGTTTTATTAACACTTCAAAATTTTTCGAACTCGATTTTGAGACTCTTTAAGACTTTTCGAAGATGACTATTTGCAGCTCCAGAGCTCGAATGAGCTACCTTGCGGTGATTAACAATGCTGCCGAAAAGGGTAAATCATTCCATTTCACAAGTTTTCTTTGGGGTAAATTTCAAGCTTCAGACAGTTAATGGTGAATGTAATTTCAGAATAGAAAAGAAAGATTCCCACAAACACGATGAAAAAATACTGTCATTCACTAAACGTCATAGCAAGTTATAAGTTACATTTGTTTGTTTTACCTTTTTCATCTGCCATTAGCCAGTGGCTACAGCGCACCCTATAGTGTACTGAAGATGCGAATAAATAACTTTTTCTTAAAAAAAATGTATGTGAAAAAAAAAATGTTGTCACATTTTTACTTTAGTATAGTATTTAATTTAAACCCTAATCAGCATCAATATTTTTCGATACAAAATGAAACCAAAAAGAATACAAAACAAATCATTCGACGAAAATAGCACCAAATTGCATTTTCATTTCAAAATCTCACCTTTAACCCCCCCCCCCCCCGCCCCTCTTCCAGGGGAAAACTATTACATTTTTCAAACCACTAAAATTTGAAAAACGTAGCCGAGTCATCCGACAGACACCCATGAAGCTTGCCCAATTAAATCTACATTATTATATTCATAAACGGCAATACGCCAAAAAAAAAAAAAAAAAACACGTCTGTCGAATGTATATTAAACACGAGTTCGGAAATTTGTTTTCATTCTCCCCAGCAGCGTATTCGAGTTCCAGCAGCCTAAAATCTGGCCATGTCACGGCGAGAGAGAATAATGAATATATTCAAATACCCTTGGGAATTAATATTCATGAAGCACTTTAGGTAAAGTGTTATTGTGCGTTCGTTGAGTCGATCCCCGCGACGAGCGCAATTTTCTAAATGCGAATCTGATATTACCCCAACAACGAAGCGACTTTTATTCGCTACAATAACCATAGACAAACAAATAAAACTACATTTTATGGTCTTTGGCTTCCCTCTTCGAGTGAAACACTTTTCAGACAAATTCACCTAACATCTTGTGAAGAAAATTTTCGTTAGCGAGTACAATTGCGATTAATCAGAAAGAAGGGAAGTCAAATTTGAAGGTGATGGGAAAGTGGTGTTTAATCCTTAGAGCAGGAATTTGTAAATGGGGGGAGCTAGTTCAATCATTGGCTAAGCAAAACCTTGGACAAAGAGCTCAAGTCACGTGACTCAACAACGACGAATGGTTGACACGTTCTGCGTCAAACTAGCGAAGGAAACCTGATTTCTTCCAATGCTTTTCTTTAAAATCTATCATGTGACTTGGGGTCTTTCCTTCAGGGATAAAAGTTTTTTGTCCCTCCATTTTATTTCTTCTCAATGGTTTAATCCTTAACTAGTGAGATAAATTTTTCGTAAGGTAAATGGTTAAGTGGGGTGTGTGTTACCCCAGTATCATATTTCTTGTGCACTCCACAAAATTCAGAAAATGAAATTCATGTGACTTCGGGTCTTTCCTTCACGGATGAAAGTCTTCTGTCCTTCCATTTTATTTATTCTCAATGGATAATTCTTAACTGGTGAGGTAAATTTTTCGTAAGGTAAGTGGTTAAGTGGGGTGTGTGTTACCCAGAGTCATATTTCTTGTGCATTCCACAAAATTTAGAAAATTAGGAAAATCACTCGCAATGCGTCAAACTTGTATAAGCTTACTTTCCCAAGTGCAAATAAAGAGAGATTAAATTCATACAAAGTTTGTACTATTAATCAGTACAACATTCTATGAGTAAATTTTATTTTAAGCCA